>NC_091240.1:16554265-16736765 GCF_040958095.1 Procambarus clarkii | reverse complement strand
ACATTTGAAATGAAATTTGGGTGAAATTCCCAAGAAGAGAGAGTCCGCCTGACTCAGAGGTGGATTCTCCTTCCACACCATAACCCCTCTCCTTCTTCCCACCTCTCCATCGTCTCCCTCAAGCCAGCAACTACTCCTCATAAGGTAAAGTAAATATTAAAACACTACAACAAAACATTTATATTTACATGTGCAGTATTATATTTACATAAAAAAAAGTCATACAAGTATGGATGTTTTTGGGAGTGGAACGGATTAAATTTATTTCCTTTATTTTAAATGGGGAAATTTGTTTCCAAAGACGAGTTTTCCAGGTAACGAGCTCAGTGCCAGAACGGATTAAACTCGTTAATAGAGGTTCCACTGTATATATATACATATATATACATATATATACATATATACATATATATATATATATAACTTTAGAACACTTTCCCACCAGGAGACTCGAACCCTAGCCAGCACAGAAGCCTTCCAGCAACTGGCATAACAGGTACGCCTTAACCCTCTCCACCACCTGCTCAGACCCTTAAAAGAGATGGTAATTTCGGAGTATTTAAATACCACAAAGATCACCACCTCCCAAGAGCACTAGAGCAAGTGAGGGGTCATTTAGACGTTAATTTCATCAAGTCCCTGTTAATATGGGAAGACACAGTGTCTATGCTTAAGGCACAACTCTCCTAAACACAAGAGTCAAGTATACAACTTTAGAACACTTTCCCACCAGGAGACTCGAACCCTAGCCAGCACAGAAGCCTTCCAGCAACTGGCATAACAGGTACGCCTTAACCTTCTCCACCACCTGCTCAGACCCTTAAAAGAGATGGTAATTTTGGAGTATTTAAATAGTATTTAAATACAAATTTTTAAAACTATACGAGGAAGGCACACAAACATTCATACCAAAACAGAGATGCAGGACCAGAAAACAGGATTGGTTCGACAGAAATTGTGAGAGGGCAAGAGACCAAAAGACACAAAAATGGAATCAGTATAGGAAGAGGCCAAACCCCCAAACATACCAGCGATACAAAGATGCGAGAAACAATTATACAGCAGTAAGGAGAGAGGCAGAAAGAAATTTTGAAAAAGGGATAGCAGATAAATGTAAAACAGAACCGGGCCTATTCTACAAATTCATAAACAACAAATTGCAGGTAAAGGATAATATCCAGAGGTTGGAAATGGGAAACAGATTCACGGAAAATGAAAAGGAAATGTGTGAAACATTAAATGAAAAGTTCCAAAGTGTGTTTGTACAAAATGAAATCTTCAGAGAACCAGACACAATAAGAATTCCAGAGAACAACATAGAGCGGATAGAGGTGTCTAGAGATGAAGTGGAAAATATGCTAAAGGAGCTCGGGAGGAACAAAGCAGCTGGCCCAGATGGCGTTTCACCATGGGTTCTGAGAGAATGTGCATCTGAGCTCAGCATTCCACTTCACCTGATCTTTCAGGCATCCCTGTGTACAGGAATCGTAGCAGACGTGTGGAAACAGGCTAACATAGTTCCAATCTACAAAAGTGGCAGCAGGGAAGACCCCCTCAATTATAGACCTGTATCATTGACAAGTGTAATAGTGAAAGTATTGGAAAAGCTAATCAAAACTAAATGGGTAGAACACCTGGAGAGAAATGATATAATATCAGACAGACAGTATGGTTTTCGATCAGGAAGATCCTGTGTATCGAATTTACTCAGTTTCTATGATCGGGCCACAGAGATATTACAGGAAAGAGATGGCTGGGTTGACTGCATCTATCTGGACCTAAAAAAGGCTTTCGACAGAGTTCCACATAAGAGGTTGTTCTGGAAACTGGAAAATATTGGAGGGGTGACAGGTAAGCTTCTATCATGGATGAAAAATTTTCTGACTGATAGAAAAATGAGGGCAGTAATCAGAGGCAATGTATCGGAATGGAGAAATGTCACAAGTGGAGTACCACAGGGTTCAGTTCTTGCACCAGTGATGTTTATTGTGTACATAAATGATCTACCAGTTGGTATACAGAATTATATGAACATGTTTGCTGATGATGCTAAGATAATAGGAAGGATAAGAAATTTAGATGATTGTCATGCCCTTCAAGAAGACCTGGACAAAATAAGTATATGGAGCACCACTTGGCAAATGGAATTTAATGTTAATAAATGTCATGTTATGGAATGTGGAATAGGAGAACATAGACCCCACACAACCTATATATTATGTGAGAAATCTTTAAAGAATTCTGATAAAGAAAGAGATCTAGGAGTGGTTCTAGATAGAAAACTATCACCTGAGGACCACATTAAGAATATTGTGCAAGGAGCCTATGCAATGCTTTCTAACTTCAGAATTGCATTTAAATACATGGATGGCGATATACTAAAGAAGTTGTTCATGACTTTTGTTAGGCCAAAGCTAGAATATGCAGCTGTTGTGTGGTGCCCATATCTTAAGAAGCACATCAACAAACTGGAAAAGGTGCAAAGACATGCTACTAAGTGGCTCCCAGAACTGAAGGGCAAGAGCTACGAGGAGAGGTTAGAAGCATTAAATATGCCAAAACTAGAAGACAGAAGAAAAAGAGGTGATATGATCACTACGTACAAAATAGTAACAGGAATTGATAAAATCGACAGGGAAGACTTCCTGAGACCTGGAACTTCAAGAACAAGAGGCCATAGATTTAAACTAGCTAAACACAGATGCCGAAGAAATATAAGAAAATTCACCTTCGCAAATAGAGTGGTAGACGGTTGGAACAAGTTAAGTGAGAAGGTGGTGGAGGCCAAGACCGTCAGTAGTTTCAAAGCGTTATATGACAAAGAGTGCTGGGAAGACGGGACACCACGAGCGTAGCTCTCATCCTGTAACTACACTTAGGTAATTACACTTAGGTAATTACACACACACACACACACACACACACACACACACACACACACTCTCAAAGGTCACGTGGTTCACAGTTCACTTCAACACCCATATATCGCTTCCTGCCTGCCTGCCTCCTTCCCACCCTGCCAGCCTGCTTCCTTCCCAGCCTGCCTCCTTCCCAGCCTGCCTCCTTCCCACCCTGCCAGCCTGCCTCCTTCCCAGCCTGCCAGCCTGCCTCCTTCCCACCCTGCCTGCCTGCCTCCTTCCCAGCCTGCCAGCCTGCCTCCTTCCCAGCCTGCCAGCCTGCCTCCTTCCCAGCCTGCCTGCCTGCCTCCTTCCCAGCCTGCCTGCCTGCCTCCTTCCCAGCCTGCCTCCTTCCCAGCCTGCCAGCCTGCCTCCTTCCCAGCCTGCCTCCTTCCCAGCCTGCCAGCCTGCCTCCTTCCCAGCCTGCCAGCCTGCCTCCTTCCCAGCCTGCCAGCCTGCCTCCTTCCCAGCCTGCCAGCCTGCCTCCTTCCCAGCCTGCCAGCCTGCCTCCTTCCCAGCCTGCCAGCCTGCTTCCTTCCCAGCCTGCCTCCTTCCCAGCCTGCCTTCTTCCCAGCCTGCCAGCCTGCTTCCTTCCCAGCCTGCCAGCCTGCTTCCTTCCCAGCCTGCCTCCTTCCCAGCCTGCCTTCTTCCCAGCCTGCCTCCTTCCCAGCCTGCCTCCTTCCCAGCCTGCCAGCCTGCCAGCCAGCCTGCCAGCCAGCCTGCCTGCCAGCCTGCCTGCCTGCCAGCCTGCTTCCTTTCCAGCCAGCCTGCCTCCCCCCCTGCCATCATGCTAACGGGTAGTGTGTGTTAGGCTTATCTTCGGGAATGAGCCGGTCTCACCCCCACCACCAACAAACCACCCGCCCCCCTACATCCCATCTCTCAAGGTCACGCGGTTCAACCTCGTGACTACCACTCACTCCCTGCCTGCAAGCTAGCCTGCCTGCCTGCAAGCTAGCCTGCCTGCCTGCCTGCCTGTGCCTGCCAGCCTGCCTTTCCCTCCCTAATTCTCACTACTTCCATCCCTTCCTGCCTACCTCCTATCATCTCTCCCTACCTCCCCCTCCCTCTTAGCATCTCTCCCTACCTCCTAACATCTCTCCCTACCTCCCCCTCCCTCCTAGCATCTCTCTCCCCCTCTCTCTCACTGATTCTCCCCCCCCCCTCATTCATACTGCCTCCCACCTAAGTTCCATCGTCCATCCACCCACCAGTCAGCCATCACTGACGCAATGGGTGCATTTGGAGCCAACTGGTGCACAGATGTTTCTTGATTGTGCAGATATGTAAAACAAAAGCACAGAATGAACATTCCAGCCTTATGGCAATTCAAAATAATAGGAATAATAGGCCGTGAATCTGTGAAGTCACAGTGGGCAAACTGGACCATCGCCCACCCACCACCACAAGCCGGCGTGACGCTTGGTGGACCCCTTCCTACCCGAACTTTGTTCGGGTAGCATGACTCCCCAACCCCAATCGGGAAACTGGAAGTTTCGGATAACTAAAGTTCGGAAACCAAGTGGTGCTCTGTACACATAATATACATATATACATATATATATATATATATATATATATATATATATATATATATATATATATATATATATATATATAATATATATATATATTATATATATATATATATATATATATATATATATATATATATATATATATATATATATATATATATATATGTATATGGAAATCTCCGTTCAAAATCGCTAATCTCCGAAAGTTCTTTACCAATTGCTTTGAAATTTTCACACAACGTTCCATTCGCATCCAGCCAGATTTATATATACATACTATATAGATGTCACGTCTGTGATGGTTAAAAAAACATGCTTTTTCTGAAAAACTGTGTTTTTCTTGTGTTTTTCATGTGAGGGAACTCTTCAAATCCTCTTCACCAATTGCTTTGAAATTTTGACACAACGTTGTATTCGAATAGTCGAATAGGCGCGTCTTTTTATATGTCTACTATATACATGCCTCACCTAGGACAGGAAAAAACATGCAGCGCCATCTGTTGGACGTAAGAGTACCACACACTGTAATCTCCGAAAGTTCTTCAATTGCTTTGAAATTTTGACACAACATTGCATTCGAATAGACGCATATTTTTATATACCTACTATATAGATGCCACCCCTGTGACAGGTAAAAACATGCTTTTTTAAAAAACAGCGCCATCTGTTGCACATAATAGCAACATGAACGCTATACTAAATATGTCACGAATTCCATTTCAATGTTTCCGATTGCATTGATAAATTGAATTTTCATAGAATTCAAATTATCTTATTTATTGAATTATTTTGAGTGACACTGTGTTGGAATTGAGCTGTGTTGTTTACCTTATCTTTCATTTTGTATAAGTATAGATGCCACACCTGTGACAGGTAAAGCTATGCTTTTCTTGAAAAACAGCGCCATCTGTTGCATGTAAGAGCAACACACATGCTATAAAACTGAATCTCGGATGCCAAGTGAGGCATCACAGGCAAGCCAAGTGCCTTCAACAAGTGAGGCATCACAGGCAACCCAAGTGCAGCATCACAGGCAAGCCAAGTGAGGCATCACAAGCAAGCCAAGTGAGGCATCACAGGCAAGCCAAGTGAGGCATCACAGGCAAGCCAAGTGAGGCATCACAGGCAAGCCAAGTGAGGCATCGCAGGCAAGCCAAGTGAGGCATCGCAGGCAAGCCAAGTGAGGCATCACAGGCAAGCCAAGTGAGGCATCACAGGCAAGCCAAGTGAGGCATCACAGGCAAGCCAAGTGAGGCATCACAGGCAAGCCAATTGAGGCATCACAGGCAAGTCAAGTGCCTTCAACAAGTGAGGTGTCACAGGCAACCCAAGTGCAGCATCACAGGCAAGTCAAGTGCCATCAACCAGTGAGGCTTCAGCAGCTGGCAGTCAAAACTAACTTTGCTTAATGAACTGTACAGTAATTTTAAGTGTTAATTTTAGTGTTGTGTTAGTATTACGTAAATTGTCAAGAATTCTTAACTTCCAGATGTGTGGCATCAATCAAGAAGACAATCAGGAAGGGAAGGAGGGGAGGGAGTCGGTCATGAAGGGAAGGAGGGGAGGGAGTCGGTCAAGAAGGGAAGGAGGGAGGGAGTCGGTCAAGAAGGGAAGGAGGGGAGGGAGTCGGTCAAGAAGGGAAGGAGGGGAGGGAGTCGGTCAAGAAGGGAAGGAGGGGAGGGAGTCGGTCAAGTAGCGAAGGAGGGGAGGGAGTCAGTCAAGAAGGGAAGGAGGGGAGGGAGTCGGTCAAGAAGGGAAGGAGGGGAGGGAGTCGGTCAAGAAGGGAAGGAGGGGAGGGAGTTGGTCAAGAAGGGAAGGAGGGAGGGAGTCAGTCAAGTAGCGAAGGAGGGGAGGGAGTCGGTCAATAAGGGAAGGAGGGAGGGAGTCGGTCATGAAGGGAAGAAAGGGAGGGAGTCGGTCATGAAGGGAAGAAGGGGAGTCGGTTATAAAGGGAAGGAGGGAGGGGAGGGAGGGAGTCGGTCAAGAAGGGAAAGGAGGGAGGGAGGGAGGGAGGGAGGGAGGGAGTCGGTCATGAAGGGAAGGAGGGAGGGAGTCGGTCATGAAGGGAAGGAGGGAGGGAGTCGGTCATGAAGGGAAGGAGGGAGGGAGTCGGTCAGGAAGGAAAGGAGGGGAGGGAGTCGGTCATGAAGGGAAGGAAGGGAGGAGGGAGGGAGTCGGTCAGGAAGGGAAGGAGGGAGGGAGTCAGTCATGAAGGGAGGGAGGAAGGGAGTCGGTCATGAAGGGAGGGAGGAAGGGAGTCGGTCATGAAGGGAAGGAGGGAAGGAGTCGGTCATGAAGGGAAGGAGGGAAGGAGTCGGTCATGAAGGGAAGGAGGGAGGGAATCGGTCATGAAGAGAAGGAGGGAGGGAGTCGGTCAGGAAGGGAAGGAGGGGAGGGAGTTGGTCAAGTAGGGAGGGAGAGAGGAAGGGAGTCGGTCAGGAAGGGAGGGAGAGAGGAAGGGAGTCGGTCAGGAAGGGAGGGAGAGAGGAAGGGAGGGAGAGAGGGAGGGAGTCGGTCAGGAAGGGAGGGAGAGAGGAAGGGAGGGAGAGAGGGAGGGAGTCGGTCAGGAAGGGAGGGAGAGAGGGAGGGAGTCGGTCAGGAAGGGAGGGAGTCGGTCAGGAAGGGAGGGAGGGAGTCGGTCAGGAAGGGAGGGAGGGAGTCGGTCAGGAAGGGAGGGAGGGAGGGAGTCGGTCAGGAAGGGAGGGAGAGAAGGAGGGAGTCGGGTCAGGAAGGGAGAGAGGGAGGGAGTCGATCAGGAAGGGAGGGAGGGAGTTGGTCAGGGAGGGAAGGAGGGAGTTGGTCAGGGAGGGAGGGAGGGAGTTGGTCAGGGAGGGAGGGAGGGAGGAAGGGAGTCGGTCAGGAAGGGAGAGAGGGGAGGGAGGGAGGAAGGGAGTCGGTCAGGAAGGGAGAGAGGGGAGGGAGGGAGGGAGGAAGGGAGGGAGGAAGGGAGGGAGGAAGGGAGGGAGGGAGGAAGGGAGGGAGGGAGGGAGGGAGTTTGTCAGGAAGGAAGGGAAGAACGTGTTGAGTGTGGGTACCAGATGTAACTCGCCAAAGCCTACCTACCGAAGGAAGGTGGCGCTGGAGTTGTTGCAAGAATTATATTGTTTTCTTATTGCCATGGAGAGCTAGTTACGAATATTAAATAACACACTATAATACAGTGGTACCTCACATAACGATCGCCCCAAAAGGCGAACATTTTGGGTAACGAACAGCCCGATTGGCGTCAAATTGTCCTCTATGGTGAATGCTCGTTTGAGTAACGTCAACACCACATGGTGGGGTTGCGCTCCTTCTTGCACATTCTTAGATGACTCCGAAGATGCACATAAATTATGTTGTTCTTGTTTAAAGATGCTAATGATGCTGGGATATAAAAGGGTGACTGCTGAGATGTTGCAAAGCATTGACGTTTTTGTAGAAAAAAGAAATTAAATTTCTGAAATACAACAAATGTCAAAAAGGTTCGTTCGGTGTTCGGCAGGTAGGCTGCTCCATTATAACAATCTTTCCTTGTTTCAAATGTGTTCCATTTGTTTTGTATGTCATTTACGTCTCAATAATGGAGCAGCCTACCTTAAATATACTGAACAAACCATTATGACATTTTCCTTTCTTCAAATGTGTTCAATATTTATTTTTCATTTGTCTTATAGCAAAAGGTTCGTTCGGTGGTCTACAGGTCGGCTGCTCCAAGTTTCTTAAATAAAAAAATTAAAAATAAAAGAACTGTTGAAACAATTTGAAAAATGGACAAATGCCATAAAGGTTCATTCAGTGTTTGTCGGGTCGGCTGCTCCATTATTGACGTAAGTGACAAATCAAAACAAATGGAACACATTTGAAACAAGGAAAGATTGTTATAATGGAGCAACCTACCCGACAAACACTGAACGAACCTTTTGCTATAACAAATATGAAAGACAAGGGCTGCTGGTTGGGTTAGTATTGCGTGAACAATACTAATTGTGATTGTGATTGTGGCACATGTGCCTCTGGCTCCCAAACACTTGTCTGATACGGTGTTGAAAGATTGTGATGATTGTGATGATTGTGACATGATTGTGATGTGATCGTGATTGTGGCACATGTGCCTCTGGCTCCCAAACACTTGTCTGATACGGTGTTGAAAGATTGCGCTCAGTCAGTGAAATTCAGACCTTATTGTTTGAAGAACATAAGGGTCATAATATTGGTGAAGCTAGGCGCAATAAGGACTTAACCCAACGGTCGGATGCAAGTGATACAGCACCTATGAGGATGATACAGCGAGCGTATCCAGTTGTAGCTCTGAGCCCCACCCTTGCCATCTCCAATTTATATAGATGAAACATAGATGAATCGTTTTCTGCGTTCAGTGATGATGTATCTGATACAAGTAGCATACATGAACAGTGTAAGCAGCTTCCATGGTCGTGTTTTCCATAGATATTTTCAAGAATACCTGAATCTCTTCCTGACTGACGGACACTCTTTGAGGCTAGTTGAAATCTCTTCCTGTGTGGGGCCTTACAAAGCAATCTTTTCAAGACTACCTTATGCTTTACAAGCTTGGCTACATACCACCTACAAGTACTAAAGCCAAGGGTGCACGCGAGTGCGTTATTTGCAAGCACACAGAACGATGAAACAGGAAGCGAAAATCTATCTGTAGCTGGTGCAACGAGAGCAAAGTCGTGCAGTGTAGTTTGTTGACTATTACGTACCTCCAAAGTACTGAGTGTGTAATACAGTGTGTTACTGTGTAAATAATGTGTGAAACTGTACATATTGTAATTTTAGTGAATTTTTACCACGTAATATTGTGACAAACATTTATTGTGGACACATGTATCACAGTTTCATGGAAAATTATGAACATTCTACTGTATACATATTGTAAAGGTCACAAATATGCATCATATACGATAAAAGAAACAAATAAAACCGCATTGGAAATACATAGAAAAAATATTTGAAAATAATATTTGTGGCAACACGCGGAGCTTGAATGGCCTGTGCGACCGTGTCTGGGAGCTTCACACGCAGGCGACCAGCCCCTGATGACGTCACAGTGCACCTTGTCCACGTACTCACAGACAAAGTAAGTGGAATTTGGTAATTATTTTCACATAGACATGTTCGGGGAAGGTAATTTATCATTATACAAAGAAAAATGATTTTTTGGGAACACTTGATGTAATACACACTGGGGGAATTTCACAATAAACACAGTGCATCACACTGGTTACATTGGGACATTTGTTTTGTATGACATTCGTTTCACATGACGAACACGGAACGGATTAAATTCGTTATTTGAGGTACCACTGTATTTGAACTTTACAGTATTTAGTTTGATATTTATTCATTTAAATATTTACAAGAAAATAAAATGGGATTTAACAGAACTTAAGGCACATATGTTGAAGTCATCGTACAGCTTGTCAACCCTAAGGTGTTGACACATGTGGAGGGGAGTTGGGAAGGCTAGCGAGAGGTGGGGGGGGGAAGGATGACCAGGAAGGAGATCATAAACATGTGATCTGTCTCTTTCCAGTCTCGCACACCCACCCACCTGTTCACCCACCTGCTTGCATGCCCACTTACCCACCTGCCTGCATGCTCACTTATCCAGCTGCCAACCCACCCACCTGCCTGCTCACCCACCCGCCTGCTCACCCACCCGGCTGCTCGCCCACCCGCCCACCTACCTGCTCATCCACCCACCTGTTTGTCTACCTGCCTGTTGACCCACCAAGCCCATCTGCCTGCCATCCACCCATCTAAAACCCACCTGCCTGAACCCACCTATCCCTGCCTGCCCACCCACCAGCCAGGCAGCTAACCACCCACCAGCCAGGCAGCTAACCACCCACCCACCCAGCCCCCACACACTAATTTAGTCACAATTCAAATCATGATTGTGGTATAAAAAAATTTGGAAATGTTCCCTTTTGGACTCCGAGGTGAAAAAGTACGTTAATCCGGAAAATGTGATAATCTGGCTGGGGGCCCTTCCCATATAGTCTGGATTAGCGAGCTGATACAGTATTATGATGTAAATCCAATATTTGAGAGAAATTTGTTACTGGATCTGGTTTAAACTTCAGCTTACTGTAGGGTGTTAAACCTAGTTCCTTGGTGTTAGCCACCCATCCGCCTGCCCAAAAACCCGCCTGCCCAAGTCCACCCACACCACCTGCATGAATAGCCATCTACCATCCTCCGAATATGGGAAGGTAAATATAATGGCACAAGTAGGTGTAATTATGTACTATTTCTAGCAGTCAAGAATTGTACTTATTTTCACTTATTAAACCGTACTTCAAATAATCGCCAGAATATTTAAGTTTATGTGAAAAGCTGAATAGAAAACCATGACCTAACCTAACCTTCTCAGTGTATGAGGACAAGCATTTTATTGCTTCTTATTTACAATTAGTATTTAACCTACAGCTATATTGATATTACAGTTTTATAAAACTAATAGAACAAAACTAAAATCTTTTAATAAATTATAAAGTAATTCAGAATATTTTCAAATTTTGAATAAAAAAACATTTTTTTAACAAAACTAAAAATAAATTCATCATATTTAAAACTTGTGTATATAGAACTGAACTTAAAAATGTCATCCTTAAATTCTGAGTGTTTTAACAGAAATATATGGGGAGGTAAATGTAATGGCACAAGTAAGTGTAATTATATACTACAGTATTCCTAGCAGTCAGAAACTGTACTTATTACACCTAGTATTAAACTGTACTGTCACCCACACCTCCCGCATGAATAACCTCCCACCTACACTGTCCACCCAAATAGGCACCCATCTGCCTGCCCAAATCCATCCACCCCTGTCTGAATAGCCGTCCAGACCTGGTCTGGTCTGGCCTGAGGCCTGGTCTGGTCTGGCCTGAGACCTGGTCTGGTCTGTCCTGAGGCCTGGTCTGGTCTGGCCTGAGGCCTGGTCTGGTCTGGCCTGAGACCTGGTCTGGTCTGGCCTGAGACCTGGTCTGGTCTGGCCTGAGACCTGGTCTGGTCTGGCCTGAGACCTGATCTGGTCTGGCCTGAGACCTGATCTGGTCTGGCCTGAGACCTGATCTGGTCTGGCCTGAGGCCTGGTCTGGTCTGGTCTGGCCTGAGACCTGGTCTTTTCTGGCCTGAGACCTGATCTGGTCTGGCCTGAGGCCTGGTCTGGTCTGAGGCCTGGTCTGGTCTGGCCTGAGACCTGGTCTTTTCTCGCCTGAGACCTGGTCTGGTCTGGTCTGAGGCCTGGTCTGGCCTGAGACCTGGTCTGGCCTGAGACCTGGTCTTTTCTGGCCTGAGACCTGGTCTGGTCTGGCCTGAGACCTGGTCTGGCCTGAGACCTGGTCTTTTCTGGCCTGAGACCTGGTCTGGTCTGGCCTTAGGTCTGATCTGGCCTGAGGCCTGGTCTGGTCTGAGGCCTGGTCTGGTCTGGCCTGAGGCCTGGTCTGGTCTGAGGCCTGGTCTGGTCTGAGGCCTGGTCTGGTCTGGCCTGAGACCTGGTCTTTTCTGGCCTGAGACCTGGTCTGGTCTGGTCTGAGGCCTGGTCTGGTCTGGCCTGAGACCTAGTCTGGTCTGGCCTGAGGCCTGGTCTGGCCTGAGGCCTGGTCTGGCCTGAGGCCTGGTCTGGTCTGAGGCCTGGTCTGGTCTGGACTGAGACCTGGTCTGGCCTGGGACCTGGTCTGGTCTGAGACAGGTCTGGTCTGGTCTGAGACCTGGTCTGGTCTGGCCTGAGGCCTGGTCTGCTCTGATCTGGCCTGAGGCCTGGTCTGGTCTGAGACCTGGTCTGGTCTGGCCTAAGACCTGGTCTGGTCTGGCCTGAGGCCTGGCCTGGCCAGAGGCATGGTCTGATCTGGCCTGAGGCCTGGTCTGGCCTGAGACCTGGTCTGGTCTGGCCTGAGACCTGGTCTGGTCTGGCCTGAGGCCTGATACCTGGTTGATGGGGTTCTGGGAGTTCTTCTACTCCCCAAGCCCGGCCCGAGGCCAGGCTTGACTTGTGAGAGTTTCGTCTACTAGGCTGTTGCTTGGAGCGGCCCGCAGGCCCACATACCCACCACAGCCCGGTTGGTCCGACACTCCTTGGAGGAATAAATCTAGTTTCCTCTTGAAGATGTCCACGGTTGTTCCGGCAATATTTCTTATACATGCTGGGAGGACGTTGAACAACCGCGGACCTCTGATGTTTATACAGTGTTCTCTGATTGTGCCAATGGCACCTCTGCTCTTCACTGGTTCTATTCTGCATTTTCTTCCATATCGTTCACTCCAGTACGTTATTTCACTGTGTTGATTTGGTACTTGGCCCTCCAGTATCTTCCAGGTGTATATTATTTGATATCTCTCTCGTCTTCTTTCTAGTGAGTACATTTGGAGGGCTTTGAGACGATCCCAATAATTTAGGTGCTTTATTGCGTCTATGCGTGCCGTATATGTTCTCTGTATTCCCTCTATTTCAGCAATCTCTCCTGCTCTGAAGGGGAAAGTGAGTACTGAGCAGTACTCAAGACGGGACAACACAAGTGACTTGAAGAGTACAACCACTGAGATGGGATCCCTACATTTGAAAGTTCTCGTAATCCATCCTATCATTTTTCTGGCTGTCGCAATATTTGCTTGGTTATGCTCCTGAAACGTTAGGTCATCAGACATTATTATTCCCAAATCCTTTACATGCTGTTTTCCTACCATGGGTACATTTGATTGTGTTTTGTACTCTGTATTATGTTTAAGGTCCTCATTTTTACCGTACCTGAGTACCTGGAATTTATCACTGTTAAACATCATGTTATTTTCTGATGCCCAGTCGAAAACTTTATTAATATCAGCTTGAAGTTTTTCAGTGTCTTCAGCCGAGATAATTTTCATACTGATTTTTGTGTCATCTGCAAAGGATGATACGAAGCTGTGACTTGTATTTTTGTCTATATCTGATATGAGAATAAGGAAAAGCAGTGGTGCAAGGACTGTACCCTGAGGTACAGAGCTTTTAACTGCACTTGGACTAGATTTTATATGGTTAACCGTTACTCGCAGAGTCCTGTTTGACAGAAAACTGAGTATCCAGCGTCCTACTTTATCGGTTATTCCCATTGACTTCATTTTGTGTTCTATCACGCCATGGTCACATTTATCGAAAGCCTTTGCAAAGTCCGTGTATATCGCATCAGCATTCTGTTTTTCTTCTAATGCCTCAGTGACTTTGTCATAGTGCTCAAGTAGCTGTGAGAGGCACGATCTTCCCGCTCGAAATCCATGTTGGCCTGGGTTGTGAAGGTCATTGGTCTCCATGAAATTAGTGACCTGACTCCTAATCACTCTTTCAAATACTTTTATGATGTCGATGTTAATGCAACTGGTCTATAATTCTTTGCCAATGCTTTGCTCCCTCCCTTGTGTAGAGGGGTTATGTCTGCTACTTTAAGTGCATCTGGTATCTCCCCCATGTCCAAGCTCTTCCTCCACACTATACCGAGTGCCTGTACTACCGGCACTTTGCATTTCTTTATAAATATTGAATTTCATGAGTCTGGACCTGGGGCCGAGTGCATGGGCATGTTTTCAATTTCTCTTTCAAAACTTAGTGCGCTCGTGTTGATATCAGTTATGTTTACAGGGGTTTGAATATCCCGCATAAAGAAATTGTCTGGATCTTCCACTTTCATGTTGTTTATTGGAGTGTTAAACCATGTCCTCATACTGCTTTTTTAGGATTTCACTAATTTCTTTGTCATCCTCCGTGTATGAACCTTCACTTGTACGAATAGGTCCAGTACTTGCAGTGGTTTTTGCTTTTGATTTTGCATATGTGAAGAAATATTTTGGATTTTTCTTTATTTCCTGAATTGCTTTCTGTTCTAACTGCCTTTTTTCAGTTTCATATGAGTTTCAATTTCTGCTCGATTTCTTCAATCTCCCTATTTAAATTATTCCTTCTTTGACGGGAAATTCGTGTCTGCATAAGCAGTTCCGTTATTTTTTTCCTGCATTTATAGTGTCATCTGCGTTCTCTTTCTACGTTGGATCTCTTTCTGGCTTTCCTCAAAGGAACATGTTTCAGACAGACTTGATACGCTTCCGAAGTCAGTTTTTCTATTCCTTCTGTAGGATTTGTATTACTTAGAACAGTTTCCCATGGAATGTTTGTAAGTTCCCTGTTTATTATCTCCCAGTCTATCCTTTTATTATTAAAATTGAATTTACTGAATAGCCCCTCTCGCTTTATCAACGTCTCCGTGGTGTAGTGGTAAGACACTCGCCTGGCGTTCCGCGAGCGCTATGTCATGGGTTCGTATCATGGCCGGGGAGGATTTACTGGGCGCAATTCCTTAACTGTAGCCTCTGTTTAACGCAACAGTAAAATGTGTACTTGGATGAAAAAACGATTCTTCGCGGCAGGGGATCGTATTCCAGGGACTTGCCCAAAACGCTACGCGTACTAGTGGCTGTACAAGAATGTAACAACTCTTGTATATATCTCAAAAAAAACAAAAAAAAAAAAAAAAAAAAAAAAAAAAAAAAAAGTTTTAGGTCTATTCTGAGTATTGATGGTCGTTTGCACTTCAATGAGCTTGTGATCTGAGTATGTGGTATCTGATATCGTAATGTCTCTGATAATGTCTTCATTGTTCGTAAAGACCAGATCTAAAATATTTTCATTTCTCGTTGGCTCCGATATCTGCTGATTGAGTGAAAATTTGTCACAGAATCTAAGTAGTTCTCTAATCTGTGGTTGGTTAGGTCCTCATAGATTTCCTGGTATAATATTATTGCTTGCTATTTTCCACCTGAGACTAGGCAAGTTGAAGTCACCTAGGAAGATAATATCAGGTATCGAGTTCTCCAAATTATCAAGGCTATTCTCTATTTTGTTTATCTGTTCTGTGAATTCCTCAGCCGTTGCATCTGGCGGTTTGTATATTAGAATAATCACTAAATTTATTTTCTCTATTTTTAATCCCAGTACCTCTACCACCTCATTTGTAACATTTAGGAGCTCCGAGCATACAAGGTCTTCCCTAATATACAGACCCACTCCTCCATGTGACCTAATTTTCCTATCACACCTGTATAGGTTATATCCTGGAATCCAGATCTCACTGTCCAACAATTCCCCTGCATGGGTTTCTGTGAAAGCTCCAAATACTGCATTTGACTCCGTGAGGAGGCCATTTATGAACTGTACTTTGTTGTTTGTTCTTGTTTTCAGTCTTTGTATGTTGGCAGAGATGAATAAGGTTACTCTATTAGTGATAGTTTGAATGGGAGACTTTTTCGGCAAGCCCATTATGCGTGGACATAATGGGTTTGTTCTGACCACTGATTGTTGTAGGGCAGTTGTCTGTCGTAGTTGTAGTTCCCTTTCATTGTGTAATTGTATCTGTAATTCTGGAATGCAAGTGGATCTGGCATCCAGTTCCATACACTCTCCATGCTCCTCCTTTTGAATTCTCTTTCGGTCTGGTATAAAAAATTTATAGTTTCCTCCAAATTCATTATCCTGCTTGCCGCTCTTTATGTAGCGTTCCGTGCCTTTCGCGTGAAAGTGTGGGCAGCTGAGGTCATAGCATTTTCTGTCCTCCAGTGAGGTTTGGCACATGTCAGGATGGAAAAACCTACATATTGATCCAAATCGACACTCACCTTTCCTAAGCATATTTAAACATTTTTTGGGATGTTGGTAACTGCATTCTAATCCTTTCTTATTACCAGCATATCTATGTCTGCATATGCCCTTTGCATAAAATTTGCATAAGTCTGTCCTTCTGTTCTGAATTGCTCTATCGGGAACCATCGTAGTGTCTGTACCTATCGAGCTGTCAGTGCTGTCTGTTACACTTTCTAGTTTACTGTCATCTACATCCGGGCCTACTGAGTCAGAGTTTACAACTTCCTGAGTTTCAGCCTCAGTTTCATCCCTGACTATAGCCTCCGCCCCTGGTATATTAGAATTGTTGTTGTTCCTTTCCTACTCCTTCTGGATGGCTGGTAGACTTTCAACGAATGATGTTTTCCGATCATGCGTCATGTTATCTAGAAGGTTTTTTTAGGATATTCCAAGCTGGCAGGTCATTTTTACACACCCAGAGCAAGTGACCAGCTCTCAGTGCCGTAGTGTTACTCACTCCTGTACAAGCCGAATGAAATCTATTCTTACAGATATAACATTCAATTCCCGTTACCTTCGACTTTAAGGAGTTGTTACAGTGGCCACAAATTTGTTTATTTACTTCCATTTTGCCTTGTTTTGTTTATATATCAATATATTTATAATATTATATGTATATCGTATATTTGTAACAATATATATGTTTATTTGTTCTACTGTATGGTCAGTACTTATCGCACGGTCGAGGGTGAGGGTCCCAGAGGCTGTACAGTTGACACGTTGTTGTCCCAGGCCGCGGCTGGAGGCCCTCAGTTGCCAGTTACTTGGGATATAACACTGATATATTAATTCGCTTGTATTACAATAAGGGATTTTCGGCTATATTTCCGACTTGCAATAGTATTCACTTTCTCTATTACTAATTTCTCGATCCACATTCCCCTATTACACTTGTTGGAAACCAATTTGCTAGTAAGCACACACACACACACATCAACAAACTGGAAAAGGTGCAAAGACATGCTACGAAGTGGCTCCCAGAACTGAAGGGCAAGAGCTACGAGGAGAGGTTGGAAGCATTAAACATGCCAAAACTAGAAGACAGAAGAAAAAGAGGCGATATGATCACTACATACAAAATAGTAACAGGAATTGATAAAATCGACAGGGAAGATTCCCTGAGACCTGGCACTTCAAGAACAAGAGGTCATAGATTTAAACTAGCTAAACACAGATGCCGAAGAAATATAAGAAAATTCACCTTCGCAAATAGAGTGGTAGACGGTTGGAACAAGTTAAGTGAGAAGGTGGTGGAGGCCAAGACCGTCAGTAGTTTCAAAGCGTTATATGACAAAGAGTGCTGGGAAGACGGGACACCACGAGCGTAGCTCTCATCCTGTAACTACACTTAGGTAATTACTTAGGTAATTACACGGTGGGCACACGGGACGTGGGCCTATGGGGTGGGTTCTGACACCACTGGTTTGGCCTGGCCTGGCTTCGCCATAGGCCTGGTCTGGTCTGAGGCCTGGGGTGGTCTGGTCTGAGGCCTGGTCTGGTCTGGTCTGAGGCATGGTCTGGTCTGGACTAAGGCCAGCTAATTTGCCACCACCCCTCCCCTGCTCTCGACCTGCTACAACCCCCCCTCCCCTACTGCCTACCTGCTACAACCCCCCCTCCCCTACTGCCTACCTGCTACAACCCCCCCCTCCCCTACTGCCTACCTGCTACAACCCCCCCTCCCCTACTGCCTACCTGCTACAACCCCCCCCCTCCCCTACTGCCTACCTGCTACAACCCCCCCCCTCCCCTACTGCCTACCTGCTACAACCCCCCCCCTCCCCTACTGCCTACCTGCTACAACCCCCCCTCCCCTACTGCCTACCTGCTACAACCCCCCCCTCCCCTACTGCCTACCTGCTACAACCCCCCCCTCCCCTACTGCCTACCTGCTTCAACCCCCCCCTCCCCTACTGCCTACCTGCTACAACCCCCCCCCTCCCCTACTACCTACCTGCTACAACCCCCCCCCCTCCCCTACCTGCTACAACCCCCCCCCCCTCCCCTACTGCCTACCTGCTACAACCCCCCCCTCCCCTACTGCCTACCTGCTACAACCCCCCCCCCCCTACCCTACTGCCTACCTGCTACAACCCCCCCCTCCCCTACTGCCTACCTTCTACAACCCCCCTCCCCTACTACCTACCTGCTACAACCCCCCCCCTCCCCTACTACCTACCTGCTACAACCCCCCCCTCCCCTACTGCCTACCTGCTACAACCCCCCCCCTACTGCCTACCTGCTACAACCCCCCCCTACTGCCTACCTGCTACAACCCCCCCCTCCCCTACTACCTACCTGCTACAACCCCCCCTCCCCTACTACCTACCTGCTACAACCCCCCCCTCCCCTACTGCCTACCTGCTACAACCCCCACCTCCCCTACTGCCTACCTGCTACAACCCCCCCCCTCCCCAACTGCCTACCTGCTACAACCCCCCCCTCCCCTACTGCCTACCTGCTACAACCCCCCCTCCCCTACTGCCTACCTGCTACAACCCCCCTCTCCCCTACTGCCTACCTGCTACAACCCCCCCTCCCCTACTGCCTACCTGCTACAACCCCCCCTCCCCTACTGCCTACCTGCTACAACCCCCCTCTCCCCTACTGCCTACCTGCTACAACCCCCCCCCTCCCCAACTGCCTACCTGCTACAACCCCCCTCTCCCCTACTGCCTACCTGCTACAACCCCCCCTCCCCTACCTGCTACAACCCCCCCTCCCCTACTGCCTACCTGCTACAACCCCCCTTTCCCCTACTGCCTACCTGCTACAACCCCCACCTCCCCTACTGCCTACCTGCTACAACCCCCCCTCCCCTACTGCCTACCTGCTACAACCCCCCCTCCCCAACTGCCTACCTGCTACAACCCCCACCTCCCCTACTGCCTACCTGCTACAACCCCCCACCTCCCCTACTGCCTACCTGCTACAACCCCCCCCCTCCCCTACTGCCTACCTGCTACAACCCCCCTCTCCCCTACTGCCTACCTGCTACAACCCCCACCTCCCCTACTGCCTACCTTCTACAACCCCCCCCCTCCCCTACTGCCTTCCTGCTACAACCCCCCCCCCCTCCCCTACTGCCTACCTGCTACAACCCCCCCCTCCCCTACTGCCTACCTGCTACAACCCCCCCCTCCCCTACTGCCTACCTGCTACAACCCCCCCTCCCCTACTGCCTACCTGCTACAACCCCCCCCCTCCCCTACCTGCTACAACCCCCCCTCCCCTACTGCCTACCTGCTACAACCCCCCTCTCCCTTACTGCCTACCTGCTACAACCCCCACCTCCCCTACTGCCTACCTTCTACAACCCCCCCCCCCTCCCCTACTGCCTACCTGCTACAACCCCCCCCCTCCCCTACTGCCTACCTGCTACAACCCCCCCCCTCCCCCTACTGCCAACATGCTACAACCCCCCCCCCCTCCCCTACTGCCTACCTGCTACAACCCCCCCTCCCCTACTGCCTACCTGCTACAACCCCCCCCCCTCCCCTACCTGCTACAACCCCCCCCCCTCCCCCTACTGCCTACCTGCTACAACCCCCCCCTCCCCCTACTGCCTACCTGCTACAACCCCCCCCTACTGCCTACCTGCTACAACCCCCCCCCCTCCCCTACTGCCTACCTGCTACAACCCCCCCCCCTACTGCCTACCTGCTACAACCCCCCCCCCCTCCCCTACTGCCTACCTGCTACAACCCCCCCCCCCTCCCCAACTGCCTACCTGCTACAACCAACTACTGCTTACCTGCTACAACCCCCCCCTCCCCTACTGCCTACCTGCTACAACCCCCCCCCCCTCCCCTACTGCCTACCTGCTACAACCCCCCCTCACCTACTGCCTACCTACTACAACCCCCCCCCTCCCCTACTGCCTACCTGCAACAAACCCCCCCCCTCCCCTACTGCCTACCTGCTACAACCCCCCCCCCCTCCCCTACTGCCTACCTGCAACAACCCCCCCCTACTGCCTACCTGCTACAACCCCACCTCCCCAACTGCCTACCTGCTACAACCCCCCCCTCCCCTACTGCCTACCTGCTACAACCCCCCCCTCCCCTACTGCCTACCTGCAACAACCCCCCCCTACTGCCTACCTGCTACAACCCCACCTCCCCAACTGCCTACCCGCTACAACCCCCCCCTCCCCTACTGCCTACCTGCTACAACCCTCCCCTCCCCTACTGCCTACCTGCTACAACCCCCCCCCTCCCCTACTGCCTACCTGCTACAACCCCCCCTCCCCTACTGCCTACCTGCTACAACCCCCCCTCCCCTACTGCCTACCTGCTACAACCCCCCCCCCTCCCCTACTGCCTACCTGCTACAACCCCCCCCTCCCCTACTGCCTACCTGCTACAACCCCCCCCTACTGCCTACCTGCTACAACCCCCCCATCCCCTACTGCCTACCTGCTACAACCCCCCCTCCCCTACTGCCTACCTGCTACAACCCCCCCTACTGCCTACCTGCTACAACCCCCTCCCCCCTACTGCCTACCTGATACAACCCCCTCCCCTACTGCCTACCTGCTACAAACCCCCCCTACTGCCTACCTGCTACAACCCCCCCCCCTACTGCCTACCTGCTAAAACCCCCTCCCCCTACTGCCTACATGCTACAACCCCCCCTACTGCCTACCTGCTACAACCCCCCCTACTGCCTACCTGCTACAACCCCCCCCCCCTACTGCCTACCTGCTACAACCCCCCCCTTACTGCCTACCTGCTACAAACCCCCCCCTACTGCCTACCTGCTACAAACCCCCCCTTACTGCCTACCTGCTACAACCCCCTCCCCTACTGCCTACCTGCTACAAACCCCCCCCCCTCCCCTACTGCCTACCTGCTACAACCCCCCCTACTGCCTACCTGCTACAACCCCCCCTACTGCCTACCTGCTACAACCCCCCTACTGCCTACCTGCTACAACCCCCCTACTGCCTACCTGCTACAGCCCCCCCCTACTGCCTACCTGCTACAACCCCCCCCCCCCCTACTGCCTACCTGCTACAGCCCCCCCCCCCTACTGCCTACCTGCTACAACCCCCTCCCCTACTGCCTACCTGCTACAACCCCCCCCCCTCCCCTACTGCCTACCTGCTACAAACCCCCCCCCTCCCCTACTGCCTACCTGCTACAACCCCCCCTACTGCCTACCTGCTACAACCCCCCCCCTACTGCCTACCTGCTACAGCCCCCCCTACTGCCTACCTGCTACAAACCCCCCCCCTCCCCTACTGCCTACCTGCTACAACCCCCCCTACTGCCTACCTGCTACAACCCCCCCCCCTACTGCCTACCTGCTACAGCCCCCCCTAATGCCTACCTGCTACAACCCCCCCCCCTACTACCTACCTGCTACAACCCCCTCCCCCTTGCACACCTGACCACCAGCAGCCCACTATCCGCCCCATCCTCTCATAAGTTTGTTGAGAAAATTGTGATTTTGCTCAATTGGATTCAATAATGTTCATATATGTAGCATTTGTATACAAAATTAATTATAAGTGATTGTTCTATCAAATGCCATAGTGAAAATGAAGAATTCATAATATATTTTTTATGAATATTTATATCGAGACTGATACAGTTGGCTGATGGAAATCCTGCCTAATACTACATATTTGCACCACCAATAATAGTCACATAGTTATGATTTTGATATGGAATTGTTAACCAATGATTGTTCTATCATTTGCTATGTTTAAAATGATAAATGCATAAAAAAATAGGTTTTCTGCAATTTTTGTTTTGTTGATAACAGATGTTGGATCTCTCTTATTTTCACATGGAGGGGAGGGACAACCTGAGGCCGACAGGTAGAACGAATTCCGCGGTGGAAGGAATCTGCCTCACCCCATATAGTTGATTCAAGTGAGGACACTCTGTACTTAGGTAATTACATATACACTCACACACTTATTAAGTGTACAGTGGTACCTCGGTTTAAGAGTTTAATCCGTTCCTGGAGACAGCTCGTAATCCGAAAACTCGTAAACCGAAGCTAATTTCCCCATAAGAAATAATGGGAAATGAATTAATCCATTCCCGACTACCCAAAAACCTCACTTCAAACTAAATTTTATACCCAATTCATATAAATGTACACTACAAAACTATGTTCAAGTTATTACTTACCATTGCTGATGACTGCTCTTGGCATATGGAAGATGGTGAGGAGGGGAGAGAACGAGAGGTGTTACTGTTTGGAAGGGGAGTCCCCTTCCATTATAACATCAGGCAGTGAGAACCTCTCTGGAGTGCATTCTCTGGCACATTTTGGCTGCATACCACTAGGTCCTGGTTGTGGCTCACTGCTTGATTTGCTCACAACAAATCTGTCCATGGAAGATTGTTTTTCCCTTCTTTGCAAGATGTCTCTGTAGTGAGGCATCACATTGTCATTGAAAAGATTTATGCAATGCCCTACAACAGCTTTTTATGGGTGAGTCTTTTCAATAAAAGTTGGCATTTCTTCCCACATCTGACACCACTTCTTAATGGTTGCGGAAGGGACATTCTCTACTGCCTCATCCTCCTCCACTGGAGAAACTTCCTCAGCTGTGTCTTCTTGCTGTTCCTTTTGAAGGGCTTGGAGTTCTTCGGTGGTCAGTTCTTCATTGTCTTCTTCCACCAACTCCTCCACATCACCACCATCTAATTCCAAGCCTATTTGCCGGCCAGAGTAACAATTTCCTCAACAATAGGCACATCATTTACAGGCTCAAACCCCTCAAAGTCTAGTTCTGTCACACATTCAGGCCACAATTTTCACCAGCCAAAGATCAGGGTTCTTTGAGTCACTTCCTGCCAGGATTTGTCAAGTTTTAAAGCACTACAAATGTTAAAATGGTGTTTGGCAGCCTCCCCATGCCTCAACACTATGGATACCACTTCTTTTTCTAAATTTTTCAAATCATCCCCCTGCTTGCCTTAAAGTCTATCGTATCTGCACTCGTTCCAGGGGTTTTCTTTACAAGGTCTTCATGCAATACCATGGCTTTCTCACAAATGATGGCCTCTGAAACACTATCACCCGCTAACTCCTTGTTGTGTATCCAAATTAATAACAACTTTTCCACATCCTTAAGTATATGTGGTCTTTGTTTCGTGATTGTTCTTATGCCTTTTGCTACTTTAGCACTCATAATGTCCTTTTTCTTGCCGAGTATAGTGCATATCATTGACGTGGCTTTGTTGTACTGCCTACAAAGTTCCACAACACGTGCACTATTTTCATGCTTCCGAATGATCTCTTGCTTTTCCTCCATTGTCATCCTCACATGTGATTTCTTGGCTTGATCCTTATCACTGGCTTTCTTGGGACCCATTGCGATATATATAATAACACCTTTTATGGTCAAATGGCCAAAAATCCAACAAACCACTGAAAATCCTGGTGAAGAATTCAGGCAGGATAGTCACTGGCCGCGAGGCACTGGTAAACTGAGCGGCTATCGCCGTGCCACCACATGCTAGGTCGGCCTGTACACGTATCAAACCCCTCGCATTCCGAGGTAACGCTCGTATTCCGATTCAAATTTTCCGAGCAAATCCTGCTCGTATTCCGAAAAACTCATAAACGGAAACGCTCGTATTCCGAAAAACTCATAAACGGGGACGCTCGTATTCCGAGGTATCACTGTATATGGAATGCCTTAGGGAAGTGATGTGGTGGAGGCTGACTCCATACAGTTTCAAAAGTAAATATGATAGAGCCCATTAGGCTCATGAATCTGTACACCAGATGATTGACAGTTGAGAGGCGGGACCAAAGTGCCAGAGCTCAACCCCCGCCAGCACAATTTAGTGAGTTCAACTAGGCGAGTACATTATAACTGCATCATGGAGATGGAAAACCCATTTGTGAGACAAATGTGCCTCCAATTCAAGACGTTACAATAAACCAGTATTTAGGAAATGTACTGTATGTGGTATTAAACCTTCAATAGTGCATGTCTAAAAATAGTTAAAAACAAATGGGAAAAAATCACATCTTGCAAATTGACTAATAATAAAGTATAAACAATTAAATATATGGATCATTAAAAAACTTAAAATAACTTTCTGCCCTTTAGTATTTACCACTCACTCACTTGCTCTACAATCATGTATATACCATTCATCTAGAGGTTACAGTACATTCTACTAAGACACAATTATACCACTATTTCATCTATATGAATTTGTTTTTTTATATAACTTATTTACCTCTATTAATATAAATTACTTTACACATGCTACAATAGTCCAACTGCATTGTTTTCCTGGAAGATCCCCCAGCCACACAAATCTTACCTGTTGTAATAAGTGAACCAATTTCGTTGATGATGGTGCCCATGCCCATGCTCTTCCCCATGCCCCCATAAATCATTGGTGAGGTTGCTGGGGCCTATTCGAGAGGTTGGCATAATCATAAACAGCACAAGGAGACTGATTAGACCAACCACTGCCACTAATGTTACAAACCTGGTCTGAAATATGGTTAGAGGTTACAATATAATAAAAACCATTATGGACTCCAAGCATATATATACACACCACCCAACACCTGCACAATCTCGTGACACAGCTTTGAGAACTAAGATCTTTGCATAATATTTGGGTCATGGTGCTGGGGAGAGCTATGCAAGTGGTGTTTCCAATACAGTCCAATTTAGCAGTCTCCGTGGTGTAGTGGTAAGACACTCGCCTGGCGTTCCGCGAGCGCTATGTCATGGGTTCGTATCCTGGCCGGGGAGGATTTACTGGGCGCAATTCCTTAACTGTAGCCTCTGTTTAACGCAACAGTAAAATGTGTACTTGGATGAAAAAAACAATTCTTCGCGGCGGGGATCGTATTCCAGGGACCTGCCCGAAACGCTACGCGTACTAGTGGCTGTACAAGAATGTAACAACTCTTGTATATATCTAAAAAAAAAAAAAAAAATAAAAATAAAAAAAAAAAAAAAAAATACTGTACCATAAAACCAGCATTGAATATAATGAAACGCCATTTTCTGGGTGAATGCTGGAGGCTCCCCGGAGATTATCCAGGCTGATATGCTAATGTCAGACTTTGGCATCAGTCATGTGTATGGAGTTCTATGGGCCTACCGGGGACCACGAGCCAGAACCTGGCCCCCTCAGAGAGGCAAGGGGAGTAATGGCCTATAGAAACCCCCTGTGGTTGGAAGTATTCTATGTCTCCGTCGACCGGGTTAGGCACCCAGAACGTTAAGCGTCCCAAAAATCCCTATTCTGGTGAAAATTGCTACCACAAGCCGAACAAGTGGATAGAACTCCCCTAAACGAAACGAGCAAACGATCAGGAGTCACACGTCGCCGCGCCGCTGTCTGCGCAGCTCCCCCCCTCCCCGGGAAGGGGAAGGGGGGGGAGGCTTCGGCTTCCCGGAGCTAACTACCCACAGAGGAAATAAGAGGGACGTATTCGCGAGGCGGTCACTGCACACTCCCCAACTCAAAGTCAAGGCTGCAACCGCCAACCCAAGGTGACACAGACCCGAATGGGCCCAGGAACGACCACGAGATAACGAGCAGCCAGGCCCCTGTACGACCGCCAAAAGCCCCGTACCCGAATGTCAGCCAGGACATGCCATCAAGACGGCAGCAAGAGCAGCAAATCTACGAATGTCATGGGCACGGGGATAGAATGCAGGCTGGCTAGCCTCAATAACACGGCGGACGACCTGGGAGACCCTCACCCACGAACAGGGAAGAAGGGAACTGGATCAACTCAAAGCGCGTGCCAGATACAGAAGCCATGCCGCACAAACAACAGCGGAGAGCTGCAACCGGACATAAAACACGATGCATCCCCAGCCCAACCAACCAAGCACCAACAAACCAAGGACCCCTCTGGAAAGCAGCAGTCTCATTCTGTGCCAGAAAAGAGGGAGACGGATGCAACTGAACAAACCTATCGCCACGACCGAAGGGGCAGAAACCCCTGCGCCGGGGGAGAGCAGGAAGCTCACTGACCAGACCCCTAGAAGCAAATGCCAACAGGAAGTATGTCTTCAAGAAACAAACCCGAACCGAAGGGGCCACAACAAACCGAGGAGAAGAAGAAAGAGTACGTTGTCCAAAGACCAGGACGGCTCAGGCGGCGCATGAGCAGGCCGAAGGTGAAACAACGCACAAGACAGCTTATGAAACAGTGCAGATGTAACACCAAGACGGAAAGCAAGCTGAAGTGGATCTGCCAGCACTGCACGAAATAAGGCGACAGTATGCGGCAAGATGACAGCCCCGCACCTCCATCAGAAAAGACAAGCCGATGCCAACAAATGCAGCCACCTAAGAATAAAAAAAAACATACTGCCACCAAGAAGAAGTACGCAGGTGGGACACCAACAATGAAGCTACCTGACCACCAACCAAAGGTGAAAGACTCGAGGCAGAACCTAACCAGCGAATTCAACAGCGCAACACGATTCATGCAAGCCTAGAAAGAGGTGGAGCCGCAGGAAGATCTCGGGTGCGACCACCGAGCAGAGCCGGAAACCCAAGCTGGCAAAGAAGGAGATGGAACATCTGCCGAACAGAAAACTCCCTAACGCAAGCGAGCGAGCGAGCTGGGAGATCGGAGACCACGGGTCCGATGCGAGTCCAGAGAAGAGACCGTGAGACCCTGAAAATGCCAACAGGCAGGGCAAGCCAGGAAAACAGGAACCCAAACCTGGCAACAGGAGGGCCAAAAGGCAAATAAAACACACAACAGTGTGTAGGAGAAAATAAGAAAAAGGCCAGAAGAATAGCCCCAGTTCAGCGGCCAGGGACAAGAGTGAAGCAGGAAGATACGGAATGAAGAAGGCATGCAGCAAATCGGGAACGAAAGGGACACTACCAACCCACAGAACTGCAGACCATGTCCCAACAAACCAAACTGAAGAAGGTGCAAAGGTTTGCCACCAGACTAGTAACCGAACTGAGGGATACGAGCAACGAGGTCAGACTAAGAAACACAAGCGCACACGCACCATCCGACACAGATGGAAGGAGCGCCCAAAGGAGCCAAAGAAACGCAAGAAAAACATTCCAGTGGCAGAGTAGTAAACAAATGGAATGCATGAGGAAGGAGGCTGACCCCACACACAGCTGCAAGTGTAGACATGACAGAGCCCAATAGATGTCAGGGAAGCGACAGGGCAGAGGCAGGACAAAAGAGCCAAGCTCAACCCCAGGAAGCACAATCAGGGCCGGAAAACTAGGCGAGGACAGAGAAACCAATGTACATGGAAGGGCCAAGCCAGGCACTCCAAGATGGGAAAGGAATGAGGGACCCCTGATAAGACCAAGAAAAACGCCACAATCAATCCCCAACACGCATCCCCAGGCACAAAAACCTGCAGCAAAATGTCACCCCACAACACCCTGACACACCTTGACACACAACACCCTAACAACCCGGGGCCTCGTAGCCTGGTGGATAGCGCGCAGGACTCGTAATTCTGTGGCGCGGGTTCGATTCCCGCACAAGGCAGGAACAAATGGGCAAAGTTTCTTTCACCCTGAATACCCCTGTTACCTAGCAGTAAATAGGTACCTGGGAGTTAGTTAGCTGTCACGGGCTTCTTCCTGGTGTATGTGTGTGTGTGTGTGTGTAATTACCTAAGTGTAATTACCTAAGTGTAGTTACAGGATGAGAGCTACGCTCGTGGTGTCCCGTCTTCCCAGCACTCTTTGTCATATAACGCTTTGAAACTACTGACGGTCTTGGCCTCCACCACCTTCTCACTTAACTTGTTCCAACCGTCTACCACTCTATTTGCGAAGGTGAATTTTCTTATATTTCTTCGGCATCTGTGTTTAGCTAGTTTAAATATATGACCTCTTGTTCTTGAAGTGCCAGGTCTCAGGGAATCTTCCCTGTCGATTTTATCAATTCCTGTTACTATTTTGTATGTAGTGATCATATCACCTCTTTTTCTTCTAACTTCTAGCTTTGGCATGTTTAATGCTTCTAACCTCTCCTCGTAGCTCTTACCCTTCAGTTCTGGGAGCCACTTAGTAGCATGTCTTTGCACCTTTTCCAGTTTGTTGATGTGCTTCTTAAGATATGGGCACCACACAACAGCTGCATATTCTAGCTTTGGCCTAACAAAAGTCATGAACAATTTCTTTAGTATATCGCCATCCATGTATTTAAATGCAATTCTGAAGTTAGAAAGCATAGCATAGGCTTCTTGCACAATATTCTTTATGTGGTCCTCAGGTGATAGTTTTCTATCTAGAACCACCCCTAGATCTCCTCCTTTATCAGAATTCTTTAAAGATTTCTCACATAACATATAGGTTGTGTGGGGTCTATGTTCTCCTATTCCACATTCCATAACATGACATTTATTAACATTAAATTCCATTTGCCAAGTGGTGCTCTATCTACTTATTTTGTCCAGGTCTTCTTGAAGGGCATGACAATCATCTAAATTTCTTATCCTTCCTTTTATCTTGGCATCATCAGCAAACATGTTCATATAATTCTGTATACCAACTGGTAGATCATTTATGTACACAATAAACATCACTGGTGCAAGAACTGAACCCTGTGGTACTCCACTTGTGACATTTCTCCATTCCGATACATTGCCTCTGATTACTGCCCTCATTTTTCTATCAGTCAGAAAATTTTTCATCCATGATAGAAGCTTACCTGTCACCCCTCCAATATTTTCCAGTTTCCAGAACAACCTCTTATGTGGAACTCTGTCGAAAGCCTTTTTTAGGTCCAGATAGATGCAGTCAACCCAACCATCTCTTTCCTGTAAAATCTCTGTGGCTCGATCATAAAAACTGAGTAAATTCGATACACAGGATCTTCCAGATCGAAAACCATACTGTCTGATATTATATCATTTCTCTCTAGGTGTTCTACCCATTTAGTTTTGATTAGTTTTTCCAATACTTTCATTAATACACTTGTCAATGATACAGGTCTATAATTGAGGGGGTCTTCCCTGCTGCCACTTTTGTAGATTGGAACTATGTTAGCCTGTTTCCACACGTCTGCTACGATTCCTGTACACAGGGATGCCCGAAAGATCAGGTGAAGTGGAATGCTGAGCTCAGATGCACATTCTCTCAGAACCCATGGTGAAACGCCATCTGGCCCACCTGCTTTGTTCTTACCGAGCTCCTTGAGCAGTTTTTCCACTTCGTCTCTAGACACCTCTATGTGCTCTATGTTGTTCTCTGGAATTCTTATTGTATCTGGTTCCCTAAAGATTTCATTTTGTACAAACACACTTTGGAACCTTTCGTTTAGTGTTTCACACATTTCTTTTTTATTTTCCGTGAATCTATTTCCCATTTTCAACCTCTGTATATCATCCTTTACCTGCAATTTGTTGTTTATGAATTTATAGAATAGACCTGGTTCTGTTTTACATTTGTCTGCAATCCCTTTTTCAAAATTTCTTTCTGCCTCTCTCCTCACTGCCGTGTAGTTGTTTCTCGCATCTTTGTATCGCTGGTATTTTTGGGGGTTTGGCCTCTTCCTGTATTGATTCCATTTTTGTGTCTTTTGGTCTCTAGCCCTTTCGCACTTTCTGTTGAACCAATCCTGTTTCCTAGTTCTGCATCTCTGTTTTGGTATAAATTTTTTTGTGCCTTTATCATATATTTCACAAAACTTGACATACATCTCATTCACTTCTAGCATCAAGTCTGTCCAATTATACTCACTAAAAAAATTTCTAAGGTCACCATAATGTCCTCTCCTGAAGTCAGGTTTTTCAATTGCATCAACCTCCTTATTTTCTTCCAGATTATAACGTACGTACGTACATACGTGCGTGTGTGCGTGCGTGCGTGCGTGCGTGCGTGTGTGGTGTGAGAAAAAAAATAGTAGTTAACAGTTGATTGACAGTTGAGAGGCGGACCGAAAGAGCAAAACTCAACCCCCACAAACACAACTAGGTGAATACAGTAACAAGTACCACATGTTACTGCGGTACATGTTACTAATGCACATGTGCATTAGGCAGAGATGTGGTGGAGACTGACTCCAGACAGGATCAAATGTAGATATGATAGAGCCCATCAGGCCCAGGAACCTGCACACCAGGGGACTGATGGCCGAGAGGCAGGACCAAAGATCCAGACAACAATCCCTGCAAGCACAAGCAGGTGATCACAACTAGGTGAGAACATAACCTGCACCTCAACCATTGTTCCTCATAACATGGATGAGGTGGGGTCCCTTGATCGACTCGAGCATGGGTTGGACATGCATATGGGAGACTGTATGGGCAAAAATAGGAGCTGCCACTTATGGGCCAACAGGCCCTCGGCAGTCACCTGTGTGCTGACGGTATTATATTCTTATCCAAAAATCACGAACCCGTGCCTGGCCAAAAGAGTCACCAGACTGCAGAAACTCACCTGCCGAACGTAGGCACGAACGTGTCACGACACAATGTAGCCGAGAAGATCCCGGCAGCACAGCCAGGGAAAGAATGCCAGAGCCACACACGTAGGAGAGCAGGGTAAAGGCGAAGGAGGCACCCCACATCCATGAGACAGGGAAAACTTCGACATCCACCCCATAGCTCTGCAATCCAGAACACCCCAGTAGCTACGGGGCACGGACCGGAGAATGGAGAAAAGCAAGAGGCGAAGCACCCGAGAAAAAAGGACATAACACACCAGCACTTGTGCACATCGCCCAGACCAAAAACTCCCACGGCGCATGCTCAGGACACGATGTCTGAACCTCACTGCAGTTCAGAAGATGACTGTGACGATAATCTCCTTCAAGAGATTGAGCCTGCTCTTCCCTCCACAAATACGTCGTTTCAACTATATAAAACTACTATGGAAGAAATGTCCAACAACGACAACAACACCAGCAAGGTTTGCCAGAGAGCAAAACGTATGCAGCCAGGGACACCTGCTCAGACTCAAACCGCCAAACTACCTGTCTTACTGCCGGCTCCTCGCCTGATTGGTCACCGGTCTGGCTGCAACTGCACTCACCCCCCCATACTACTTGATGTCTGGGGCCGCCACGACCTCAGTCCTCAGAATATTCCGTGCTTTCACAGTTAACACTTCTCCCTGCTAGACGTAAGCTTTAGCGTACGTATACTGAGAGAGGTGATAGCTTAAAGCCAATATTCCAGCACCTTTCATATACTTGTATATTGCACTTCTTGTTATTTTGTCTTAACGTAACTTTTCATTGTGTCATTTAATTATTCTTATTATTTTGATTGATTGATTTTATTATACGAATTTGTAAGTCCATTTTATTCATGTTTTGATTTATTTAACGTAATTAAAATTTCATTGTTAAAATTTACTTGTGTTTTGTGTGTCTTCTCCTTACCTTACCACAGACGAAGTTCCAGATTTTCTATTTTTTTTTAATACTATGTGACGAGGCCATACCCCTAGCTTTGAACAGCCGAACACCAACGCGTTACCGTCACATATTATATGGGGGCCTGTCCTAGGAGCTTCACTCAGGTACTGGTGCCAAGTGGTAATTTATGGTAAGCGTATTTAACTTTGTTAACGTAGCTTTACTATTTTTCATATTCAATTTCATTTTTTATAAGGTGCGGTGTATTGTGCATTACGAGAGTAACATATGGTGAAGGTGAGACAACTTTGGATTACGTGGTGACTGTAGGCCTCAGTCATACTCTTAATTGGTCATCTCTCCCTCCGTGTTATTACTCGTGTTTACCATCTTTGTCCCTTGGATATTTCTCATTTTTGACAGATCATCATATTGGTACCCTGGTACTGTGGTCTGCCCCGGGTCAAGAGTACCCAATCTTCTGCAATCTGACTGTAGGAGGACAAAGAGGGCCATAGTTCCTCTAGCTCGAACTTTAGTTGCTGAATTGGGACCTCAGCAGCAGTTCTCGTCACCAGTTGACACCTCGCACCCCTACACGTCAGTCAGAGATGATGATACATACAACGGTAGGGAATTAGCTTACTTTTTCAGAGCACAAAAGTTCGCTAATTCTGTAAGTATCATATTAAATTCAGTAGGAAAAACTTGCTTTATGTCCTATAGAGACTTGGCAAGGTATGCCTACATCCTTGGACTACCAATTTTACTTTTGAGGCATTTAACCGTTTCATTTGTTTTCGAAACTGTTTCATTTGTTAGTAGGATTTTCTTGCCCTTATCCTCTTACATGAGTACCGGGTACAAGATTTCCTGCGCCCTTGATTTAATTTAATCATTTAACATCTTTTACTTAACTTTAATTGTTAAAGATCTCACAGGATAGGTATCAGTTGCCACGTTGTCCTGTTTCTGACATTCACTATTGAATATTCGTGTACCTTCATTTGCTAATTTCACCATGTTTCGTCTCCAAGCTTTCCGTGCAAATCCAGCAGGTGAAATAGGGACTTTAAGTCGTGCCAAGAAGACTGAATTACAAACTCTTGCACATGAGTATCAACTAGAAGTTCCCTACCAAGCCAACAAAAATGACCTACACAACCTGTTGCTGGATTACTATTTAGAGCAAGGTAAGATAGACTCTGAAATTCATGAAACTTACTATATTGCAGAAAAAACTGATTTGGCAACGATGAAACTCAAATTGGAACTGGCCAAGATTGAACGCGAGCAGCAAAGAGAAGCAGCTGCCATACGAAGGGAAGAACAAGAACGAGAAATCACCCTCAGGGAACGTGAAACTGCCTTGAGGAGAGACGAACAAGAACGCGAAGCTGCCTTGAGGAGAGAAGAACACGAACGTGGAATCGCCCTCCACGAACGTGAGGTCGCATTACTCCGTGAACGTGAACGAGTACAGCTTGAAACACTCCAGGAGCGGGAACGCGTACAGCTTGAAACCAAACAACGCGAGTTGGAGATGCAACGCGAACATGACAAGCAACAAGCGACTCTGGCTCTAGAGTGTCGTCAACGAGAAATCGCCTTGGAAACTTCACACTTCACTCAACGCCAACAAGCTACTGCCAATCTTCCCGTCAGTTTTAATATATCACATGCAAGTAAGTTAATGCCATCCTTTGTAGAAGCAGAAGTTGATGTGTTCTTTACCACCTTTGAAACCCTTGCTAATCAACTCAGTTGGCCTGTCGACCAATGGGCCACACTTCTCAGAGTCCATCTTACAGGCAGAGCGGCAGTCACACTCAGTACTCTGGCGTCTGAGAATGACTACCAGACTCTGAAACAAGCAGTGTTAGACGCCTACCTACTTTCCACAGAAAGTTATAGAAGGAAATTCCGTGACCACCTGAAGGCAAGTACCACTACCTTCCTTGAGTTTGCTAACACGAAACGGAGATATTTCATGAAATGGCTGGAAGCAGCACATGTCTCTACTTTTACAGAACTCGTCAACCTGATGCTAGTTGAAGAATTCTTGAGACGTGTGCCGCCTCCTGTCCGCCTCTACTTAGCAGATAAAGAAGAAACCGACTACCTGAAGTGTGCTAAGTCGGCTGACACTTACAGCCTCATCCACCGGCTGACACCCGAACCATCCTCCAGTAAGAAGTCATGGTACAGTTACGAGAAAGTGAGCCCCGATCAAGCTGGTTCACAACTGTACTGCAAGTATTGTAGACTCTATGGACATACCATAGACAAGTGTGGTAAGTCTCAATACAAGGGAACCACTGACCAACAGAAACCCAAACCAACTCCTCCTAAGTCCGGTAAGCCTGTGATGAATGTTGGTGTTAATGTTAATGATCTTTCTCTTTTCAGTAACCACCTGTATACTGGAACTGTCTCTGCCAACGGTTCAAATCTGGAGGGACGTTTCAAATTGAAGATCTTGAGGGACACAGCGGCTCTACAATCGATCATCTTGAAGTCGGCTGTGCCCAACATCACCTACACCGGAGAAACTGTCTTCATCACTGACCTCATAGCTACCACTCCATACCCTCTCGCCAGAGTCCACCTGGATTGTCCCTACGTGAACGGAGAAGTCCAAGTCGCCGTCAGGGAAAAGCCTTTTCCCATGCCTGGAGTGCAACTTCTCCTAGGCAACGACTTGGCAGAAGACCTGCAACCGACCAACCTGATCGTCATGGACAAACCCCAGGTGTGTAACTCTGTGCCAAGTAACCCTATTCTAGAGTATGTTCCAGCAGAGGTTCAAGAGAGTGATGAAGTTTCTCCTCCGGTTCTCGTGACCACCCGTGCACAAGCAGCACGTCCACAGCCAGCTGACTCTACTGCTACCGCTGTCCCTCAAGACCCTCAGAAACTCCCCCCGCATCTGACCAAGTTGGAGTTCCGTAAGTTGCAGAGGGAAGATCTTACTTTAACACCATTGTTTTTCCAGGCTGAGACTCAACCCGACAGTATTCCTGGGTTCTTCCTAGAGAACGACTTGCTCTACCGCAGATATAGACCCAGTAAACTGAAGGAGGAGGACGATTGGGCCAACATCGAACAACTTGTGATTCCCACCAGCCTGCGGCCCACTATTCTACACCTGGCCCACGGAGCACTCTCCCACTACGGCTTCAACAAGACTTACCATGGAATTCGTCAAGACTACTACTGGCCAGGTATGGTAAATAACGTCAAACAGTACGTAAAACAGTGTCATACATGTCAGATGGCAGGCAAACCGAACATCTCCATTCCCAGAGCGCCACTGATTCCCATACAGGTGCCTGCGGAACCTTTCCACAGACTCATAATAGACTGTGTTGGTCCTTTACCTCGGACCAGTTCAGGTAACGCCTACATCCTAACCATCCTGTGTCCTACCACCAGATTTTCCATAGCAGTTCCAGTGAAGAACATCACGGCTGCTACGGTTATAAAACATCTATTGAAGATCTTCACTCAATACGGATTTCCCAGGGAGATTCAGAGCGACTGTGGTACCAACTTCACCAGTGATCTCTTCAAAAGGACACTGGAGGAGTTCAACATCAAACAGGTATTGTCCAGCCCCTATCATCCTGCTTCACAGGGTTCTCTTGAACGTAGTCATCAGACTATCAAAGCACTCTTGAAAAAGTTTTGTAGTGAAACCTCGAAGGATTGGGATAAGCAGATTGACCTTATAATGTGTATTTACAGAAGTCTCCCCAATGAGTCCCTAGGAGTATCTCCTTATGAGATGCTCTACGGCCGTAAGTGCCGTACTCCCCTTAAGGCTTTCAAAGACTCTCTCAGAGATGCCACCTTCAGTGAGCATCAGAATGTGCCCCAGTTTCTTCAAAACCTTCAACACATTCTAGAGAGAGTCCACCGTTTTGCCCATGATAATCTATTGAAAGCCCAGGAGAGAATGAAGACTCATTACGACCAGACCAGCAAAGTACGAAAATTCAAGCCGGGAGACTTCGTCCTTGCATATTTCCCTATCCCAGGTTCACCTTTACAAAACAGGTTTTCAGGACCCTACTGCGTCAAAGAGTGCAGGAATAATAACAACTACGTAATAGAGACCCCAGATAGGCGGCGGAAGACCCAGCTGTGCCACGTCAACCTCCTGAAGCAATATAATGGTACTCCTCCCACTATCCTAATTAACTATTCCACCTTCACAGAACCCTACCTCCACAGTGAGACCTTCCCAGCTTCTCCTCCCGAAAGCACTGACAAGGAGTCAGCGCTTACTAATTCCGAAATCCTTAATGATCTTCCCAAATGCTTTCAGGATAATAATAATCGTGCTCCTTTGCCCTATTCTAATTCCACTCTCACCTCGTCAGATAAGCCCTTCATCCTCCATGTCAACCCCAGTGGTACCGACGTTGGTGGTGTCGTGATGCAGCAACGAGGCGAGAAGAATACACCTGTCAGCGACTACTGCTACAAGGAACTACGGAACAATTGGCAAGGAGCTACTCTTCCTCATCCTGAAGCTCCAGCACTTCACTCCACACCTGAAAAGTGCTCGGTCCACCATCAACACGGACCACACCACCCTACACCTCCTGCAGCACGCCCACTTCTCATCTCAACGTCTTCTACTATGGGCTTGCTAACTGCAGAAAATCCACCTGGAGACACGCTATACCAAGAGTCTGACAACATCTTAGCCCATGATCTCTCCAGAGTTTATGAAGTAGAAGCGACTCCATCTATTACTCCACCACATAACGACGTACTTCTTCCAGAACTGCAGGCTTCGGGGGAGAGTTGTGACGATAATCTCCTTCAAGAGATTGAGCCTGCTCTTCCCTCCACAAATACGTTGTTTCAACTATATAAAACTACTATGGAAGAAATGTCCAACAACGACAACAACACCAGCAAGGTTTGCCAGAGAGCAAAACGTATGCAGCCAGGGACACCTGCTCAGACTCAAACCGCCAAACTACCTGTCTTACTGCCGGCTCCTCGCCTGATTGGTCGCCGGTCTGGCTGCAACTGCACTCACCCCCCCATACTACTTGATGTCTGGGGCCGCCACGACCTCAGTCCTCAGAATATTCCGTGCTTTCACAGTTAACACTTCTCCCTGCTAGACGTAAGCTTTAGCGTAGTATACTGAGAGAGGTGATAGCTTAAAGCCAATATTCCAGCACCTTTCATATACTTGTATATTGCACTTCTTGTTATTTTGTCTTAACGTAACTTTTCATTGTGTCATTTAATTATTCTTATTATTTTGATTGATTGATTTTATTATACGAATTTGTAAGTCCATTTTATTCATGTTTTGATTTATTTAACGTAATTAAAATTTCATTGTTAAAATTTACTTGTGTTTTGTGTGTCTTCTCCTTACCTTACCACAGACGAAGTTCCAGATTTTCTATTTTTTTTTTAATACTATGTGACGAGGCCATACCCCTAGCTTTGAACAGCCGAACACCAACGCGTTACCGTCACAATGACCAACAGGGGCCGGATTCAGGAAGGTACTTACGAAGGTTTTTCCTCTTAGCTAAGAACGTTTTTCCTCTTGGCGCCTTCGTGGCGGCTACGTCCGTATTCAATTAACTACCCTAAGTGGAAAAACCTTCGTAAGTTCATTCCGGGATTTAAGTGTGGTTTCGACCACTCGTAGCTTTACGTAAACTGGATATAAGTCATTTTTTCTCTACTACATAACACTGGGATCGATTTATGATATTGGAACATGACCAAAATATTATACGTAGCTGGTGAATCTAGTGAAGAGGAATCCTTCGTGTTAGTTATATATGCATTCTCTGCTTGAAACCTGAAGTAAATATGTGTTTTATGATAGTAGAATTAGTTTTATAATAGCAAGATATTATACCAGTAGTTATTAAGTAAATAAACACTGATGAACATGAAATATGGGAGAAGGTGATGAGCCCTGCCTGATGGGATCATTTACTATCACCAAATGCCCCTGTTCACCTAGTAGTAAGGGTGTACCTTAGCTATACATACCCATTTCTAATTTATTTAGTTTGGTTTTATTTTTAAATTAAATCTGGGTGACACATAAAATAAAAATATGCTGCACAAATGATGTTAGGTAAGGAGAAGGGTAAAAATGTCACAAACTTTATTCATTGAATACTTAAAGCTATAATTATGACTATATAGACTATTAAAAAAGAGAGAGGGAAGTAGGGGTCCAAGACCTCTTCCTGTTATACAATTTGGGTGTGGAACAAGTAATTATCAAAAGAAGGCACCATGCCAGGAAGGCTATGTAGCAGTAAGGCAGTGAGGTGAGGCAGCTACTTATTTGAGAAATGCTTATTTTATTTACCTTATAAGCTGAGGCAACATATTTTATTTGAGGAATACTCAGCTGATTCCTCTACATTTAGCATGGAACAAATTTGTGTCCAAGACCTCTTCCTGTTACACAATTTGGCTGTGTGTAACCAAACTAGAAGTGCTCTACAAATCAAGGGACCCAGAATGTGGAATGACCTCCCAATCATGTCAAAGGCTGTACCTCTCTCAACCAGTTTAAGAGTTAAACCAAGTACTGCCTAATTAACTCCATGTAACCTAACTTACCTCCTAAATGTCAACCCATGTCTTGCTATTTTTTAAACAACGCTGTTCACCAACATGTGCAATTGCTGATTTATGCTATGTTAACCCCACTTTTTGTATATTTTATTCCTTCTTTCAACACAATTTATACCTAATCCCGATTACTATTAAGTTTTAGTCTGTGTTTTTTCCCCCACACCTTGCCCAAAATGCTATGAGTATTAGTGGCTTTAGGTATTGTATGTACTAGCTCTGTCTATAAATCCAACATTATGTTTGTAAATCAACTGTATGTACTTTTCCTGAATAAAATGTATTTATTATTTATTTTTTAATCAGTAAGTATTAAAAGAAGGCACCAAGCTGGGAAGGCTATGTAGCACCATTGTGTGTAACAATAAACCAATTTTTTTTTTTTAACAAATAATGCACCTGTATGGTAAAACAAATCCTGTCAGCTGTAAAAATATTGATGCAGTTATTTAAATGAAAAATATAATGAAAGAAATATTACTGTTTTTTTTTATCCTATCTTTTTGTACTGTACAGTATATCCAAGGAAGTGAAAAATTTAGACATAATGCACAATTTAATGAATGATTAGCATGGATTAGCAGTTCAAAAGAAATATGACTATTACATAACATGAGATCTTAATGATCCATGGTCAACATGATTTAATAAGGATAATACAGTACTGAATTTGTAATAATACAAACTATAATTTAAAATCTATATTACTGATTTTTTTTATTAAGATGATTAGGTATACACAGCAATGTACTACTACCCTATTCTATATGGAATATTACACAGTGTAGATAAAAAACTAGCTATAAGTTTATCTAATACTCCCATCTCACAGGATGGTTAGACATACTGTACATGGAATCAATTTAGAAAATACCAGCCTCAATACAAAAAACAAATCAACTCTGACTAAACAACTCTAAGCAATTTTCACAAGAGGTAAGCACTGAATCATGGAAACATTATATTATAATTACTCTTACCAGTTTCTACCAGACTCCTCTCAAACAATGTATTTTTAAACATGTTTAGGTATACACAGCAATGTGCTGCTTCCCTATTCTGTATGAAGGACCACACAGTGTAGATCAAAAACCAGCTACAAGCTCATCCAACATCATCACCTCACAGGATGACCAGTTATACATGGAATTAGGAGAGAACAAAATACTTAATGCTGATCTATTAGCCCCCACTGGCAAAATCTGGGTGCAGCACAAGAATATTTTCCAATATTCCTGAGTGTATGAAGTAATTACAGAGCTCAAAATACCTCATACCATTTGGTATGAAGTCACTGATAACAGGACAATCACAGATATAGTGTTGGAGAGTATGTTCTCTCAAGTAGGACTGAAAACAGATGTCTTTTTTCCACCAAGAGAGCTATAAACTCATGGAACCGCCTACCCGCTGAAGCCGTAAATGCCAAATTCCAGCTAAAAAATATCATTAAGACAATTGGCAGGCCCTTTAACAAGCCGCCGGCTTTCTGTCCTCTTCGAGGCCACTAGATAGTTAGTGGCCCTTGGGTAAATTCAGTAAATATATACAATAATTGTCAGCGCATCTTCCGAGCAACAAGGACAGCTACACACACAGTACCTCTTAGAATTACGTAGGTAAACAACAAATGTAACATATTTGTTTACTACAATGTCGGTGCTGGCTGTAGAAGTTGAAAAAACATTGTTTTACTTCGAAATATACTAATTTTATAAGAAAATTCGACGTAAATAGGAGGCAGTAGAGCTCCGATAAGCCAGCGCTAAATCTTCAATATGAAGAATGTTGCTGCTCTCTGATTGGCCAAACGAAACAGTAGTGACCTCTATTGGCACGCAGGTGAACCAACAATTTTCTTCCTAAGTGGACCTTATTGAATCGCACCTAAGCATCTTCTTAGGGCGCACTTAGGAACCTTCGTAGCAAACCCACTTACGAAGAAATACACAGAGCTTCCTGAATCTAGGTCCAGGCCCTAGAAAGGACTAGCGGGAAGCCACACCGAAAGACGACAGATGTTCCAATAATGCGGGAAGTAGTGAAAAACCTTCCCAAACCTTCGAGAACACACAGAAGCAAGCACAAGTCACGAAGGCACAGAAAGGCAGAGGCCAACGAGGAAAATGAGCACCACGAACAAAAGCGTGAGACGCGAAGCGAAAAACAGCGACCCTGCAACCCAAAGGAGCAGTGCAACCAGCCCCAGCTGGGAAGAATGACGCACGTGTCTCCGAGGTATACATGAGGAGAACTACGCAGGACGTGAACCACAGGAAAATAAAAAACGTACGTTCCGGAAAAGGAACAAAGAAAAGCCAGAGCCAGGACCGGAATCCCAGCTACCCTTCTCAAGAAAAGAAACCACTAGGGCAGGTGTGGTGAACCGGAAGTCCTCAACCCCCCACAGACAGTGCAACCACAGAAGCTTGCAGTGAGATACAAAGAAAAAGTGAAGGAACTCGGTACCAAAACTTAACACCGGGGCAGTCCAAAAGCAGGGAACTGAACATGGACAGAAGCCTGCCTAACATCAGTACAGTATAGCCAATATGATACACAGTCATGTGTAGCATAGGAGGAGGAAAAACAGAAATAGGCAAGGAAAAAAAACATAAAACGGACCAAGTAGCAGCCGAGAACGCAATGAACACGACCAACCATAAAGTGTGTTGTGGGAGGTCACACAAACAGAGGGACACCATGGTTATCAGGGTGCAGCCAGGCACTGAAGATAGGCAAGGAAGGAGTGATTAGAGATCAGAGACCAAGCAAGCATATCAGAGGCAAGAGATCAGAGACCAAGCAAGGAAGGACACAGAAGTACGGACCGAGGGAACGAAGGAGTGTCCAAATACAGTACTGTATAGGGAAAAGACCCAGGTGTCGAAAAACTAAACAAAAAGGACCGAAATGCGGGGCAGTGCAACAAAGAACAAGATACAAGGACAAAGTAAAGTCACTGAAGATACACACAAAGTGTCCAAGCAAAACACACAACACCTAACAACGCTGTTAGGAGTTATCGACGCAACCCTGTCAAGCGGGGAAGTGACAGAGTAAACAAGAATGGAGTAGTGAATAAGGGTGGTACACACACAAGGGGACAAAGGAGGAAGCCGAGTACCCAAATGAGCCACAGAGACATTAATAAGAACCTGATCAATGTCAGAGGAGGAAGGAAATCGAATGCACTAGAAAATGATGTGGTGCAGGCAGACTCCATACACAGTTGCAAACGTAAATAAGATAGAGCCCAGTAGGCTCGGAAATCTACACACCCGTCGACCGACAGTTGAGAGGTGGGACCAGAGCTCTACCCCCATGAGCACAACTTGGCGAGTACTCCACCAAAAGTCAGGAACCAGCACTTGGCCGACAGAGTCGCCAGACAGTACAATTTCACCTGCAGAGCAGAGACATGACCGTGCCACAACCCATCCTGTTTCTAATGTATGTAAACGATCTTCCGGAAGGTATAGACTCATTCCTCTCAATGTTTACTGATGATGCAAAAATTATGAGAAGAATCAAGACAGATGAAGATAGACAGAGACTACAGGATGATCTGGACAAACTGGAGGAATGGTCTAGAAAATGGCTGCTAAAGTTCAACTCAGGAAAGTGTAAAGAAATGAAATTAGGCGAAGGGAGCAGGAGGCTGAACACAAGGTACCATCTGGGAGATGAAATCCTGCAAGAGTCAAATAAAGAGAAAGATCTGGGGGTTGATATCACACCGAACCTGTCCTCAGAGGCCTACATCAAAAGAATATCATCAGCGGCATATGCTAGGTTGGCCAACATAAGAACTTCTTTTAGAAACATGTGTAAGGAATCGTTCAGGACCCTGTATACCACTTATGTCAGATCAATCCTGGAATATTCAGCTCCAGCCTGAAGTCCATACCTAGTTAAACACAAGACAAAGTTAGAGAAGATTCAGCGGTATGCCACCAGGCTTGTCCCGGAACTGAGAGGAATGAGCTACGAGGAAAGGCTAAAGGAGTTGAACCTCACGTCCCTGGAAAACAGAAGAGTAAGGGGAGACATGATAACCACCTACAAAATTCTCAGGGGAATTGACAGGGTGGACAAAGACAAACTCTTCAGCACAGGTGGAACACGAACAAGGGGACACAGGTGGAAACTTAGTACCCAGATGAGCCACAGAGACATTAGAAAGAACTTTTTCAGTGTCAGAGTAGTTAATAAATGGAACACACTAGGAAGTGATGTGATGAAGGCTGACTCCATACACAGTTTCAAATGCAGGTATGATAGAGCCCAGTAGGCTCAGGAATCTGTACACCAGTTGATTGACAGTCGAGAGGCGGGACCAAAGAGACAAAGCTCAACCCCCGCAGCCAAAACTAGGTGAGTACAGGCGAGCCGACTACCATACCAGGAGCATCGCCAGTGGTTTGCCCGAAATGCTATGCATATTAGAGGCTGTAGGTATTGTATGTACTTTTACCTGAATAAAAATTTGAATTTGAAATTGAATTTGGAATATGTCCAGAGGTGCATGCCCAGCAGAAGATGAGGTGCAGTACAGAGGTGAAGGTGGCGGCACTCCGAGTCACCAAACACCCGGAAGCAGAGAAAAGAACAAAGTGACGTCCCCACATATAAAATCCAGAACACCCCCAGCATTTAGAGGGCTATGACCGGAGAGAGAAGACGAGCGAGAAGCCGTAGAAAACCTCGATAAATGACGCGGAACACATGAGTACACCGCCCAGAAACAAAACGAGCACCCCGGTCCCAGCCCGCGAGGTACGAACTGCACCACCCGTCTACCGGGTGGTGCAGCTCATACACCAGTCAGACATACATTTCGTACACACACACATATCATACATACACATATCGTACACACACATATCATACATACACATATCGTACCTACATATATAGTACACACACCAGCAAGGCGTATGGAACAAATACGAGGGATGTCGAAACAGAAAGGAGAGACCATGTGAAAACAAAATAAGGCGAAACAGAATCGAAAGAAGACAAGGAGGATAGACGGGGACCAACGAGGCCGTGAAATAACCAGAAGGAAACCTCACAAAGTCAACAGACATTCCAATAATATTGGAAGGAACGAAGAGGTTCGCGAACCAACGAGAACCACAACAGGGAAGCACAAATGCACATAGGTATATATGGACAAAAAGACAAAAAAACAGAAAGGAGAGACCATGTGAAAACAAAATAAGGCGAAACAGAATCGAACCAGAATGAAGGACTTTCAGTGAGGTTTCCTTCTGGTTCTTTCTTGAGGTATTCCTCAGGGGAATACCATGGGAAACAGAACTTAGAGACAAGAATGTGCAGGTCATGATGGATTTTGTCACCCAGAAGTGCCAGGAAGCTGCAGACAAGTTTAGCCCTGTCCAAAAGGAGACAAACGAAAAACAACAGAAAAACCCATGGTTCAACCAGGAATGCAAGGTAGCAAAACAACTGAGTAATAGAACATGGAGAAACTACAGAAATAACAGAACACCAGAGAGCAGGGAGAGATACCAGAGGGCCAGAAATGAGTACCTCAGAGTAAGGAGGGAGGCAGAGAGACAGTTTGAAAATGACATCGCAAGTAAAGCCAAGACCCAACCAAAGCTGCTCCACAGCCACATCAGGAGGAAAACAGCAGTAAAGGAACAAGTGATGAAGCTGCGAAAAGGGGAGAACAGATACACAGAGAATGACAAGGAAGTGTGTGAAGAACTAAACAAGAGATTCAGGAGGTCTTCACAATAGAACAAGGAGAAGCCCCTGCACTAAGTGAGGAGGCGACAAACCAAGCAACCTTGGAGGAATTTGACCTCACCAGCGATGAGGTCAAAAGGTGTCTGCTGGAGCTGGATGTGACAAAGGCTGTTGGGCCTGACAGAATCTCACCATGGATACTAAAGGAAGGTGCAGAAGCACTGTGTGCCACTCTCTATGGTGTATAACAGGTCACTGGAAACAGGAGACTTACCAGAAAGTTGGAAGACAGCTAACGTGGTCCCAATATACAAGAAGGGTGACAGGCAAGAGGCACTGAACTACAGGCCAGTTTCCTTAACTTTTATACCATGCAAGGTGATGGAGAAGATCATGAGGAAAAGGCTCGTAGAGCATCTGGAGGGAAATAACTTTTTAACGCACCACCAACATGGGTTCAGAGATGGTAAATCGTGCCTCACAGGTTCAATAGAATTTTATGACCAGGCAACAAAAATTAGGCAGGAAAGAGAAGAGTGGGCCGACTGCATTTTCCTGGACTGTCAAAAAGCCTTTGACACAGTACCCCATAAAAGGCTGTTAAAAAAGTTGGAGCAACAGGCAAGAGTAAAAGGGAAGGTGCTACAGTGGATAAGGGAGTACTTAAGCAACAGGAAACAGCGAGTAACGGTGAGGGGGGAGATATCAGAGTGGCGAGATGTCACCAGCGGAGTCCCACAGGGCTCAGTACTTTGACCCATCCTGTTTCTAATATATGTAAACGATCTTCCGGAGGGTATAGACTCATTCCTCTCAATGTTTGCCGATGATGCAAAAATTATGAGAAGAATCAAGACGGATGAAGATAGACAGAGACTACAGGATGACCTGGATAAACTGGAGGAATGGTCTAAAAAATGGCTGCTAAAATTCAACTCAGGAAAGTGTAAGGTGATGAAATTAGGCGAAAGGAGCAGGAGGCTGAACACGAGGTATCATCTGGGAGATGAAATCCTGCAAGAGTCAAATAGAGAGAAAGATTTGGGGTTTGATATCACACTGAACCTGTCCCCAGAGGCCCACATCAAAAGAATATCATCAGCGGCATATGCTAGACTGGCCAACATAAGAACTGCCTTTAGAAACTTGTGTAAGGAATCTTTCAGAACCCTGTATACCACTTATGTAAGACCAATCCTGGAGTATGCAGCTCCAGCCTGGAGTCCATACCTAGTTAAACACAAGACAAAGCTAGAGAAGATTGAGCGGTATGCCACCAGGCTTGTCCCGGAACTGAGAGGAATGAGCTACGAGGAAAGGCTAAAGGAGCTGAACCTCACATCCCTGGAAAACAGAAGAGTAAGGGGAGACATGATAACCACCTACAAAATTCTCAGGGGAATTGACAGGGTGGACAAAGACAAACTCTTCAGCACAGGTGGAACACGAACAAGGGGACACAGGTGGAAACTTAGTACCCAGATGAGCCACAGAGACGTTGGAAAGAATTTTTTCAGTATCAGAGTAGTCAATACATGGAATGCTTTAGGCAGTGATGTGGTGGAGGCTGACTCCATACACAGTTTCAAATGTAGATATGATAGAGCCCAGTAGGCTCAGGAATCTGTACACCAGTTGATTGACAGTTGAGAGGCGGGACCAAAGAGCCAAAGCTCAACCCCCGTAAGCACAATTAGGTGAGTACACCCCTGATCGAGGGACATGCAGGGACCCCGAGATGAAGGGAACAGTATCGCGACATAAGCACGAAAAAGGTGAGGAAAAGGGGTGAAACACACCCCCAGGAATGACGGAACCGACCGACTCGATGGGACACGGATCCGAACCCATGGAGGAGGTAGACCTCGAAACTAACACGAACGCAGAGGGGAAGGAAAAACCCCACTCTTAGGAACTGCAAGCTCCGCACCGAGGGTACAAAGACCCAAGAGGGGCAAAACGGGGCCGAGGCCAATCAGGCAACCCCTCCCCAACCCCGGGAACCTCTATGGCAGGACACGGGGAACACGCACAAGGGGACACAGGTGGAAACTGAGTGCCCAAATGAGCCACAGAGATATAAGAAAGAACTTTTTTAGTGTCAGAGTGGTTGACAAATGGAATGCATTAGGAAGTGATGTGGTGGAGGCTGACTCCATACACAGTTTCAAGTGTAGATATGATAGAGCCCAATAGGCTCAGGAATCTGTACATCTGTTGATTGACGGTTGAGGGGCGGGACCAAAGAGCCAGAGCTCAACCCCCGCAAACACAACTAGGTGAGTACGGGGCCGAGCCGTACCCCCAAAGCCCCAGCCTCGCAAGGAAAAACCGGGACGGCCATACAAAACACTAAGGAAGGGAGCCCACTGGTAAGACCCATACAGCACAGCTGCTATTGGCCCATACGAGGCAGCTGCTATTGGCCCATACGAGGCAGCTGCTATTGGCCCATACGAGGCAGCTGCTATTGGCCCATACGAGGCAGCTGCTATTGGCCCATACGCGGCAGCTGCTATTGGCCCATACGGGGCAGCTGCTATTGGCCCATACGGGGCAGCTGATATTGGCCCATACGAGGCAGCTGCTATTGGCCCATACGAGGCAGCTGCTATTGGCCCATACGAGGCAGCTGCTATTGGCCCATACGCGGCAGCTGCTATTGGCCCATACGGGGCAGCTGCTATTGGCCCATACGGGGCAGCTGCTATTGGCCCATACGAGGCAGCTGCTGTTGGCCCATACGAGGCAGCTGCTATTGGCCCATACGAGGCAGCTGCTATTGGCCCATACGAGGCAGCTGCTATTGGCCCATACGAGGCAGCTGCTATTGGCCCATACGCGGCAGCTGCTATTGGCCCATACGGGGCAGCTGCTATTGGCCCATACGGGGCAGCTGATATTGGCCCATACGAGGCAGCTGATATTGGCCCATACGAGGCAGCTGATATTGGCCCATATGAGGCAGCTGATATTGGCCCATACGAAGCAGCTGCTACGCGGTGTTCTGAATGTGTTGATGGTGAATGTATATAGTGTGTGACAGTGTATAGTGTGTAAATAGATTGTATATATACACAAATTAGCATGATACATAGTAAATGTGTGCTGCATATGTGTACACAAGTTTCATGCACGTAACACAGTGTCTACGGACAGTACGGATGTTGTACTGCGATATTATAGTGTACGTGTTCATTATACATTGGATTGGCACATAAAAACAATGAAAATGTATTTGGAAAGGTGCACAAAAAATGAACGAAAATATATTCGCGGCAACTCGCGCGCCCCGCCCCCGAGAGCTTACGGCACGGGCGCACGGGGAATGATGACGTCACGCCCCAACTTCCGGACCCCATAACAGCCAAAGTAAGTACTATTTCGACTTTTTTTTTTTTACATACCCATACTGAGGGAAAGGTTTTTGACACTTTAAAAAGAAAAAATAATTTTTTCCAGAGAATTTATTTCCTGCGCACTGCGGGGGTGTCACATTTGGAGGCAACGCAGTTAAGGGGTTAAAGTAGCAGACATAGCCCCTCTACACAAGGGAGGGAGCAAAGCATTGGCAAAGAATTATAGACCAGTTGCACTAACATCGCACATAATAAAAGTATTTGAGAGAGTGATTAGATGTCAGGTCACCAATTTCATGGAGACCAATGACCTTCACAACCCAGGCCAACATGGATTTCGAGCGGGAAGATCGTGCCTCTCACAGCTACAGTATCCACTCAATTTAACGGCCTCTTTTATACCGATCTGCCGGTAATAACGACCGGTTTGGGAGATCGGTATCTGGACCCTCATATACCAGTCTGGCGTTCGATATTACCGAAGGTCGGTATTGAGTTTGTTTTGGCATCGGCGGCCCCTCATGTGGCAACAGGCCACCGACCTCCAAGGCCTTGCGGGAGGGATGGGAGGCAGTGATTGATGGAGGGAGGCATTGAGGGGGAGAGGCAGGGAGAGTGTTGGGGGTGGTGGTAGGGAGAGGAGTGGTGTTGAGGGAGGCAGGGAGAGGGGTGGTGTTGAGGGAGGCAGGGAGAGGGGTGGTGTTGAGGGAGGCAGGGAGAGGGGTGGTGTTGAGGGAGGCAGAGAGAGGGGTGGTGTTGAGGGAGGCAGGGAGAGGGGTGGTGTTGAGGGAGGCAGGGAGAGGGGTGGTGTTGAGGGAGGCAGGGAGAGGGGTGGTGTTGAGGGAGGCAGGGAGAGGGGTGGTGTTGAGGGAGGCAGGGAGAGGGGTGGTGTTGAGGGAGGCAGGGAGAGGGGTGGTGTTGAGGGAGGCAGGGAGAGGGGTGGTGTTGAGGGAGGCAGGGAGAGGGGTGGTGTTGAGGGAGGCAGGGAGAGGGGTGGTGTTGAAGGAGGCAGGGAGAGGGGTGGTGTTGAGGGAGCAGGAGAGGAGGTAGGGCATGGGGAGTGAGGGCAAAAGGAGGGCTTAGTATGGTAGGGGAGAAATGAGGGTTTAGGGGGGTGGGGAAAAAGGAAGGAAGGAGATGGTGGGGGAGAAGGGAGGGCTTAGGGTGGTGGGGGAGCGTAGGGGCTGGGGCAGGTAAGGCCTTTATTGGGTGTGAGATGGGTGTGATCCTCCTCCCACTGGGGCTGTTGAAATGCCTGTGGAGGGTTCCCAACTCCCTTCTAAGATCGAAGGATTCCAGACTGTGGTTCCCCGATTCCTGTCACTCTCCTTGCGCTCCTTCCTCGCTGCTGCTGCCCTCAATCTCTCCTCCCTGGTTATATCCCTCTGCAAAAATACCTTCTTGAACTCCTGTACATTGAATAGGCTGCTCTTCTTTGCTAGAATTTCTTCTTTTGTGTCCTCGCTTTTGAAAACCACCTTTATCAATCGATCTTTGTCCTTATTGTACCAGCCAAGGCTGAAAACATTTTCTATACTGTACTTCCCTTTCCATTTGTACCCCTTCAAGGATCTCTTTGACTGTGGCTTTGTCCATATCTCTCCAATCCCCTGGACTGGCCCCTATTTGTCTCTTAATTCCTACTACAGCTACTGCTCTTTTCCTCTCTATCAGTCAGCTAGTGCATCTTGCTGCTTCCTGAGAAGTAACAACTTTCATGGTAATTTCCTGTACTGCAGAGACAACTTCTGGGGGTCCTTCTAAAAATGTCTGCAAATGAGGGTTGTATAGTAGAAATCCCTTCTACAGATACAGTACCATCTTCCTGAGGGCTGGATCATGTCTGATATTGGGGATTCTCTTTCGAGCTAGTAAATCTCCTCCCTTGCCTCATTCAGTTCATCCTGCAGATTGGCTACCTTTATCCTCCATTAGCCTTTAGTTCCTCTTTGATTTCTCCCAACATTTGAAAGAGTATCTCCTGAAGCGGGACCTCTTCTCATTCTCCTCTCTCTGTGTTTCGTCTTCTCCCTGCCATATTTGTTTCCTATTCCAATTCTCCAATCCAATATGTATGTATGTGTGTGTGTGTGTGTGTGTGTGTGTGTGTGTGTGTGTGTGTGTGTGTGTGTGTGTGTGTGTGTGTGTGTGTGTGTGTATGTGTGTGTATGTGTGTGTATATATATATATATATATATATATATATATTATATATATATATATATATATATATTATATATATATATATATATATATATATTATATATATATATATATATATATATATATATATATATATATATATATATTCATTTATTTATTTTTAAGACACAACTCTCCTAAACACGAGAGTTAAGTATACAACTTTAGAACACTTTCCCACCAGGAGACTCGAACCCTAGCCAGCACAGAAGCCTTCCAGCAACTGGCATAACAGGTACGCCTTAACCCGCTCCACCACCCGCTCAGACCCTTAAAAGAGATGGTAATTTCGGAGTATTTAAATACACCAAAGATCACCACCTCCCAAGAGCACTAGAGCAAGTGAGGGGTCATTTAGACGTTAATTTCATCAAGTCCCTGTTAATATGGGAAGACACAGTGTCTATGCTTAAGGCACAACTCTCCTAAACACGAGAGTTAAGTATACAACTTTAGAACACTTTCCCACCAGGAGACTCGAACCCTAGCCAGCACAGAAGCCTTCCAGCAACTGGCATAACAGGTACGCCTTAACCCGCTCCACCACCCGCTCAGACCCTTAAAAGAGATGGTAATTTCGGAGTATTTAAATACACCAAAGATCTTCCCATATTAACAGGGACTTGATGAAATTAACGTCTAAATGACCCCTCACTTGCTCTAGTACTCTTGGGAGGTGGTGATCTTTGGTGTATTTAAATACTCCGAAATTACCATCTCTTTTAAGGGTCTGAGCGGGTGGTGGAGCGGGTTAAGGCGTACCTGTTATGCCAGTTGCTGGAAGGCTTCTGTGCTGGCTAGGGTTCGAGTCTCCTGGTGGGAAAGTGTTCTAAAGTTATATATATATATATATATATATATATATATATATATATATATATATACACATACACACGTACGTACGTGTAATTACCTATGTGTAATTACCTAAGTGTAGTTACAGGATGAGAGCTATGCTCATGGTGTCCCGTCTTCCCAGCACTCTTTGTCATATAACGCTTTGAAACTACTGACGGTCTTGGCCTCCACCAACTTCTCCCCTAACTTGTTCCAACCATCTACCACTCTGTTTGCGAAAGTGAATTTTCTTATATTTCTTCGGCATCTGTGTTTAGCTAGTTTATATCTATGACCTCTTGTTCTTAAAGTTCCAGGTCTCAGGAAATCTTCCCTATCGACTATCAATTCTTGTTACTATTTTGTATGTAGTGATCATATCATCTATTTTTCTTCTGTCTTCTAGTTTTGGCATATTTAATGCCTCTAACCTCTCCTCGTAGCTCTTGCCCTTCAGTTCTGGGAGCCACTTAGTAGCATGTCTTTGCACCTTTTCCAGTTTGTTGATGTGCTTCTTAACACTTTGGCGTACCCCGCGCGCCACCCCTCAACTGTGCGATATGGGACCCAGGATGTCACGGGAGCGCGGGTAAATTCTGAAAAGTGTATACTCTCTTCAACTTTGTCACCTTAATTCTCGTCCTACGAAATTAAATTTTGTATCATTGTGTTTGCAATAGAAATCTCTACAGCACTAAATGCATATAAACTCCAAAAGCCCGGCTAATTACCCCCAGCAAACAGAGAAAGTGCGAATGAGTTACCCAGGAGCGCGCAAATGCGATAAAATGTTTTCACTATTTTCACTTTGGTCACTTCAATTTTCGTCCTAGGTCTTTCATTTTGGTCTCAATGGGTTCGCAAAAGAATTCTCTAGAGGAACATTAGCATATAAAATAAAAAATCTGGTCACGCTCCAACTGCCGACGAGTTGAAGACGGGCCACGCGTTAGCCGCAAGTGAGAGCTCAGACGCCTTTCAGCTACACTCCCAATTCCCGCCCTTTTCAAGCCTTTCTTACGCAATTTTCTTCCTGGAAGGGCCTTGTTCATGATCACTATCCATCGTAGAGTAAGCGTAGATAGTTTCTAAAGCCGCAGTAAGAAATATAGCCACGGAAAATAGCCGAAACGTTCACACGTTTGAGATGCGAGGGGAGTCGACATTGGTCACAACAGTGGAGCGAAAACAATGGGCCCACGGCATGTGCCAAGCCGCCTGAGGGCCACGAGGCTCTGCAAAGAAAATGGGAAGACATTGGCGCGCATTTTAAAACCAGTCCCAAAAAAATGGGATAAAAACCTGATTTTTGGCGATTATTTAAAGTGGATGACGCAATGCTGCATCATCCCCGGCATTACCGACAGTAAACGGATGACGCAATGCTGCGTCATGCCCGGGCGAAAGTGTTAAGATATGGGCACCACACAACTGCTGCATATTCTAGCTTTGGCCTAACTAAAGTCGTGAACAATTTCTTTAGTATATCGCCATCCATGTATTTAAAAGCAATTCTGAAGTTAGAAAGCGTGGCATAGGCTCCTCGCACAATATTCTTTATGTGGTCCTCAGGTGATAGTTTTCTATCTAGAACCACCCCTAGATCTCTTTCTTTATCAGAATTCTTTAAAGATTTCTCACATAATATATAGGTTGTGTGGGGTCTATGTTCTCCTATTCCACATTCCATAACATGGCATTTATTAACATTAAATTCCATTTGCCAAGTGGCGCTCCATGTACTTATTTTGTCCAGGTCTTCTTGAAGGGCATGACAATCATCTAAGTTTCTTATCCTTCCTATTATCTTAGCATCATCAGCAAACATGTTCATATAATTCTGTATACCAACTGGTAGATCATTTATGTAGACAATAAACATCACTGGTGCAAGAACTGAACCCTGTGGTACTCCAATTGTGACATTTCTCCAGTCCGATACATTGCCTCTGATCACAGCCCTCATTTTTCTATCAGTCAGAAAATTTTTCATCCATGTTAGAAGCGTACCTGTCACTCCTCCAATATTTTCCAGCTTCCAGAACAACCTCTTATGTGGAACTCTGTCAAAAGCCATTTTTAGGTCCAGATAGATGCAGTCAACCCAACCATCTCTTTCCTGTAATATCTCTGTTGCTCGATCATAGAAACCGAGTAAATTCGATACACAGGATCTTCCAGATCGAAAACCATACTGTCTGTCTGATATTTCATTTCTCTCCAGGTGTTCTACCCATTTAGATTTAAATATTTTTTCCAATATTTTGACTATTACACTTGTCAATGATACCAGTCTATAATTAAGGGGGTCTTCCCTGCTTCCACTTTTGTAGATTGGAACTATGTTAGCCTTTTTCCACACATCAGGTACAACTCCTGTAAACAGGGATGCCTGAAAAATCAGTTGAAGAGGAATGCTGAGCTCAGCTGCACATTCTCTCAGAACCCATGGTGAAACTCCATCTGGACCAACTGCTTTGTTCTTATTTAGCTCCTTGAGCATTTTTTCCACTTCGTCTCTAGACACCTCTATCCGCTCTATGTTGTTCTCTGAAATTCTTATTGTGTCTGGTTCTCTGAAGATTTAATTTTGTACAAACACACTTTGGAACTTTTCATTTAATGTTTCACACATTTCCTTTTCATTTCCCGTGAATCTATTTCCCATTTTCAACCTCTGAATATTATCCTTTACCTGCAATTTGTTGTTTATGAATTTATAGAATAGACCCGGTTCTGTTTTACATTTGTCTGCGATCCCTTTTTCAAAATTCCTTTCTGTCTCTCTCCTCACTGCCGTGTAGTTGTTTCTCGCATCTTTGTATCGCTGGTATGTTTGGGGGTTCGGCCTCTTCCTATACTGATTCCATTTTTGTGTCTTTTGGTCTCTTGCCCTCTCACAATTTCTGTTGAACCAATCCTATTTTCTGGCCCTGCATCTCTGTTTTGGTATAAATGTTTGTGTGCCTTCCTCGTATATTTTTAAAAATTTGGCATACATTTCATTTACTTCCCTGCCTAGCAACAATTCTGTCCAATTACACTCATTAAAAAAATTTTGAAGTTCGTGCGTGTGTAATTACCTAAGTGTAATTACCTAAGTGTAATTACCTAAGTGTAGTTACAGGATTAGAGCTACGCTCGTGGTGTCCCGTCTTCCCAGCACTCTTTGTCATATAACGCTTTGAAACTACTGACGGTCTTGGCCTCCACCACCTTCTCACCTAACTTGCTCCAACCGTCTACCACTCTGTTTGAGAAAGTGAATTTTCTTATATTTCTTTGGCATCTGTGTTTAGCTAGTTTAAATCTACGAAATCTTGTTCTTTAAGTTCCAGGTCTCAGGAAATCTTCCCAATCGATTTTATCAATTTGTTACTATTTTGTACGTAGTGATCATATCACCTCTTTTTCTTCTGTCTTCTAGTTTTGGCATATTTAACCGTCAAACCGCTAGGGGCCCAAATAGAATTCAAACCCACAGGCGCAACAAAAAAAAAAAAATCTGAAAAATTCTTTCGTCTTATAGAAGTGTTCATTTTTGTTCCCTGATCACGGAAAAAATAAAAAAAAAATCGTAGGTGGCATATTTTAGCCGCAATAGGGTAGGGAAGTCTGGCGAAAAAGGGGCGTTGGCAGAGCCTTCGCCAGACGAGGTCTACTCCACCCGAGCTGTCAGACGGCAGTTGCCACAAATATATTATTACCTAATTATTTCAATGTCTCCGATTTATTTTTTTTAGTTTTTTGCAGTAATATTATTACATACAGTGAATTGTGGTATATTTATACAATAAAATGTGTGAACCATTGCTGTACTCAAAATTATGGTGTGCATATTAGTGATTCAATTATTATGTTCATAAAACAATAAACAAATAGTTTTGTTGTTGTTACATTATATACACAGGTTATATATAAGTATCTGCATGTTTTGTTCACCATAACTAACTACTAAGTTGGTCTTGTGAGTCAAAAAGCAACGAGGAGTGACCGCCACACGCCAGTGAGCTACTCACTGCCACTCCCTCCCTCAACACCACCTCACTCGCCCTCATTCTCCCACAATACTGTTTTTGCATTTATTCACTATACACAGACGTTATATATATGTATTTACATGTTTTGTTCACCATAACTGTACATCTAAGCTTGTATGGGTGAGTAAAGGCACAAAAATGTAGCTACTCACACAGTCAGCTGATCGACGGCCGCCCTCAAGGCCAGACGCACTAATATTTCTCCTCTAACAATATTGTTTGTGGTGTTATTATGCTATATACACACATTATATATAAGTATCTACCCGTTTTATTCACCATACCTGTACAAATAAGCTGGTATGGTGCCCAAAGACCATAGTGGCCATCAGTAATCAACGTGTCAAGTCGTGCAGACGATGCTCCTCCCTCACCAAAATGGCGGCTCCCAACCTACTCCTCTCGCTGTTTTCACACTCTATACACATGTTATATATAAGTATTTACATTTATGTTCACCATAGCGAACCACTAAGCTGGTATGGTGAGTGCAGTCAATAAATGGTGGCCACACACAGTCAGAAGACGATGCCACAACCCTCCCTCAACAGTCTTACTCCTCCCTCCATGGAGCACAGCGCTAAATATCACCACAATCCTGCTATTATCAGAATCCTGGTCAGTTTTATCACAGTCAGGGGGCTTCAGTAATACTATCACTGCTAAATAATAGCAGTATCATATATATTACGGCATTTGTAGGCGATGCTGTGGACACAAGCTGAACAGCGGTGCTGTGCGCTCGTGCTGCTTGCGCCAGCCTTGGTGGCGTGCACAATACTGACGCTCTAACACCCAAGAATGTTGGCCTGGATTTTTTTCTAGGTGGCATCTGGCAACTATCGGTCGTGGCTGTACTATAGCTGCCCCTATCCCAGGCGGGGCGTTTAAATTATAGCGCTAGACACAAAATCATATATATATGATGTGAGCGGTTTCGGTTTTGTCACTGATATCATATATATATGATTTGCGCGGTTTAAGGGTTAATGCCTCTAACCTCTCCTCGTAGTTCTTGCCCTTCAGTTCTGGGAGCCACTTTAGTAGCATGTCTTTGCACCTTATCCAGTTTGTTGATGTGCTTCTTAAAATATGGGCACCACACAACTGCTGCATATTCGAGCTTTGGCCTAACAAAAGTTGTGAACAATTTCTTTAGTATATCCCCATCCATGTATTTAAAATTAAAAGCAATTCTGAAGTTAGAAAGCGTGGCATAGGCTCCTTGCACAACGGTCTTTATGTGGTCCTCAGGTGATAGTTTTCTATCTAGAACCACCCCTAGATCTCTTTCTTCATCAGAATTCTTTAAAGATTTCTCACAAAATTTATAAGTTGTGTGAGGTCTATATTCTCCTATTCCACATTCCACATGACATTTATTAACATTAAATTCCATATGCCAAGTGGTGCTCCATATACTTATTTTGTCCAAGTATTCTTGAAGGGCATGACAATCATCTAAGTTTCTTATCCAACCTATTATCTTAGCATCATCAGCAAACATGTTCATACAATTCTGTATACCAACTGGAAGATCATTTATGTAGACAATAAACATCACTAGTGCAACAACTGAATCCTGTGGTACTACATTTCATTTACTTCCCTGCCTAGCAACAAGTCTGTCCAATTACACTCATTAAAAAAAATTCAAAGTTCCCCATAGTGACCTCTCCTCAAATCGAGTTTATCAACTGTTTCAATGTCCCCATTTTCTTCTAGATGATATCTTAAAGCATATTCAATGTCTAACAGGACGTGATCACTCTTTCCCAAGGGACGAAGGTACTGGATGTCAAATATCTCCTCTTCTTTCCTGGTGAATACTAGATCCAGTACTGACGGTACATTTCCTTCCCTCATTCTTGTGGCCTGCTTTATGTGTTGATACAAGAATGTCTCCAGAATGAGGTTCACAAATCTGCATGTCCAAAAGTCCTCCGTTCTTGCTTCATAGGCCTCCCAGTCTATTGCTTTAAAGATGAAGTCTCTCAGTATCAACAGTCGTGATTTATCTTTATCTGCTTGTACAATAATATCTCTCATGACCATTATGAGGCCCTCTCGTTTGTCATCCTGTTCTTCCTTTGTCCATATGTTGCTTGCTGGTGGGCTGTAGGCATTTAAAATTATTAGCTTATCATCCTGATTCCAGATCTGCAATGCCATTATGTCAATATCTCGAGGGTTTTCAAATATTAACTCTCTTACCTTCAGGTACTCTTTCACCAGTACAGCCACTCCTCCTCCCTTCCTAGTTTTCCTGTCACGTCTCCAAACTAAATAGCCTCTTGGGAATATGACTTCATTTATTATATTTCCTTCAAGTTTCATCTCTGATAATGCGACAATATCTGGGACCCTAAGCTGGATTATATCTTGCAACTCCAAAGTTTTTGACCTCACTCCATCTATGTTGGTATATACAATTTTCAGGAACATGTTCCCTTTTCTTTTGCTCTTTACTCCCCCTTCCACTACTGATCTTGTTGTTTTGTTTTTACGTATCATTTCACAAGCTTTCCTGTAGCTGCTACTTTGTAGAAAAAAGAATTTCTGTTTTCTTCATTTCGCTCCCCATTTAGACGTTTTGCTTCAATTAGGTTCATTTTCAGCTTTTGTCTGTCTTCCTTCAAGAGGTCTTGTCTTATTGACCAAAGTTTGCCAACCTCATCACTCTGCAATTTCCTGGCATTTCTAAGCACTACCATCATGTTTTTCACTCCATTAACCCTTAAATTGCGCATCGCATCATATGACGCTTTGACTGACTTGCACTAAATTGCACATCGCATCATGTGATGCTTTGGAGTACTACGCAAGACTTAAACGGCCCGCGGATACACGGGGTTCACCACACCTTCATCAGGGCTCTTGTAAACAGACGCCATTTAAAAAAAAAATCGTAGGCCAAATTCCTGGGTGTTAGGGGCCTCAGTATTGAGTGAGCTACCAAGCCTGACGCACGCAGCATGAGCTCACAGCACTGCTGTTCAGCTTGTGACCACAGCATCGCTAAAAATGCCATAATATACTTGTTCATGCTATTATGTAGCGATGATATTATTACAGAAGTAAGTAAGTAATTATCAAAAGAAGGCACCAAACCGGGAAGGCTATGTAGCACCATCAAATGCGCAGAATAATCAGAGGGCGCTAAATATCACCAAGGATGCCAATACGAGAACAAAAACGCATAAGGCAAACAATATCAAAAGTATCCGAGTCACCAAGAATTCTATTGAGGGACAGGTGACCGCGAGGGGTGGTCGGAAAGCAAGACACACGCTCGTCCTGGAAGTTAGGACATTCTAGAAAGACATGCACGACCATAAGAGGGACAATGCAACTAGGACAATAAGGAGCAGGGTGGCGCTCCATCAAGTAACCATGGGTTAAGCGAGTATGGACAATACGCAACCTCGCCAGAGCTGTTTCCCACCGCCGGTTACGGTGGTAGGAGGACGGCCACGAGGAAGCACAACATTTAAGAGTACGCAGTTTGTTACCAGTAACAGACGACCAAGAAGCCTGCCAACGGGTAAGGACAGAGGAATGGATAACCAGGTAAAAGTCGGAAAATGGAACACCTTTATGAGAGATGGGACAAGAGCGGACAGCTTCCTTGGCGGCAGCATCCACACGCTCATTTAAAGACACACCAATATGGCTGGGAACCCAGCAAAACTCAACCGACTTAAATTTACTGTGAACAAGAAACAAACAATGCTGGATCTCGACAACTACTAGATGAACCGGATTAAAGGCCCCGAGAGCCATGAGGGCACTACGAGAGTCAACAACAACTACAAAGGAAGACTGACAACGAGAAAGCAGGAGACGAAGAGCATAGAGAATAGCATAAAGCTCCGCTGTAAAGATGCTAGTCTCCGGAGGTAAGCGACACATATAAGTGCGATCAGGAAAAACAACAGAGTAGCCAACACCGTCCGCAGACTTAGACCCATCGGTGAAGACAGAAACGGAGCGGGAGTGAGAAGAAAAGTGCTCAAGGAAAAGGCGTTTTAGAACCGTAGGAGGGGTAAAAGCTTTAGTGATACGGGTCAAAAATGTACAAAACCACGGAAGATGGACTCTCCACAGGGGCAAAGAAGGAACAACACGAGGAGAAACATTAGAAATACAAACGGAAAGAGAATCCTGTAGGCGAGATAACCGGACAGAAAGAGGGAGGTGGTGAAGAGGAACAGGAACCGCAGGAGGGGTAAAAGTTAAAGCACGACAGAGGCGAGAGGAAGGATGTTGCAAGGACCGCGCAAGATAGCGAAGACAGTAGCGATCACGGCGGTCCTGGAGAGACAGGAAGCCAGTGTCAACATACAAGCTAAGGACGGGAGTCGAACGAAAGGCACCAGAACTGAGGCGCAACAGAGTATGGTGCAAAGCATCAAGACGGTGAAGAGTAGAAGGAGAAGCAGACGAGTAAGCAGGGCAACCATAATCGAGCTTAGACAGGACGAGAGAGGAATGTAAAGCAAGGAGTGTGCGCCTATCTGCCCCCCAAAAAGTATGGGACAAGACCCGAAGGAGGGTAAGGGCCTTAGTGCACTCAACACGGAGGTAAGAGATATGGGGAGACCAAGACAAACGAGTGTCAAGGAATAACCCCAAAAGCTTCGCGGAATATTTGTACTCAAGGGGATGACCATAAAGTGACAAAGAGGGACAAAGAACGACCCGTTTCCGCGTAAAAGTCATGGCACAAGTCTTAGAAGTAGAGAACTTGAAGCCATGATCGGTGGCCCAAGACGACACGGCATCAATTGCAAGTTGAAGCCGGCGCTGAAGGAGAGGCGAATCATCACCCTCACAGCAAAGGGTAAGATCATCGACATAGAGAGCGGAGAAGACACCTGAAGGAAGAGAGGAAAGAAGACCATTGAGGGCAACCAGAAAAAGAGTAGTGCTCAGAACACTACCCTGGGGCACACCTTCGTATTGCTGAAAAGAGGCAGAGAGAGCGGTACCAAGGCGCACCCGAAAGGAACGACGAGAGAGGAAGCTGCGGAGAAAGAGAGGGAGATGACCACGAAGGCCAAAGGAATGAAGTTGAGATAGAATACGATACCGCCAAGTGGTGTCGTAAGCCTTTTCCAGGTCAAAAAGGACGGCAACAACGGAGGTCTTCGCAGCAGAAGCAGTACGAATATAGACCTCCAAGTTCACGAGGACATCTGTTGTGCTGTGGCACTTGCGGAAACCAAATTGAGAAGGGGAGAGGTGATGGTGTTCCAGGAACCACATCAGACGAACGTTAACCATACGTTCAAAGAGTTTGTAGACACAACTTGTGAGGGCAATAGGGCGAAAGTCCTTAGGGGAAGTACCCAGAGACCCCGGTTTGTGAACAGGGAGGACAACGGCATCGAGCCAGTCCTCAGGGACTGACGACGACTCCCAGATGCAATTATACAGACTCAATAAATACTGAGACGTGCGTGGAGGGAGATGGTGAAGCACCTCATAATGAATACCATCGGAGCCCGCCGCCGTAGAACCGCAGAGCGCCAGGGCAGAACGAAGTTCAGAGAGAGAGAAGGGATCATTATAGGGAAGCTGAAGACGAGTGCAGAAATAAATCTAAAGGACGAGACTCAAGGACAGGTTTACGAAGAAGGAAAGATTGGGGAAGCTGAAGACCAGAGCTAACAGAAGAAAAGTGGGAACCCAGTTTGGAAGCGACCTGCAACGGGTTCGCCACAAGAGTATCATGGAGGTGAAGGACCGGTGAAACATCGGGAACGAACTTACCCGCTATCTTGCGGATACGCTTCCAGATCTGGGGCAGAGGAGTTTCGGACGTAATTGTTGAGACATAAGATGCCCAACATTCACGTTTAGCTGTAAGGATGGCCCTACGGGCCACCGCACTCGCTTTCCGAAAGAAAAGAAAAGAATCGGTCATCTGCCTACGGCGGTGTCTCTTCCAGGCTGCACACTTACAGCGGACAGCCCGAGCACAGTCCGCATTCCACCAGGGAACGCACTTCCGTGGATCCCGGGAGGAAGAGCGAGGAATAGAGCGGAGGGCAGCGTCGAAGACAGAGTCATGAAAAAGGAGGAGAGCGCGAGAGAGAGGCAGAAGAGAGAGGTCAGAGAGAGCAGCACTGAGGGTAAATAGGGTCCAGTCCGCCTTAGCAAACTGCCACCTAGGGAAAGAGAGGGAAGGGCGAAAAGAGAAAAAGGAAACAAGAATGGGAAAATGATCACTGCCATGGAGGTCATCAAGAACCTGCCACGTAAAATCTAAGTAAAGAGAAGAAGAGCAGAGAGAAAGATCAAGACAGGAAAGGGTGCGAGTCCGAGAGCCCAAATGAGTGGGCTCACCAGAATTCAGAAGAGACAGGGAAGAAGAGAGGAGAAACGGCTCATGAAGGCGACCTCGGGTATTCGTCAGAACATCACCCCAAAGAGAATGACGACAATTGAAATCACCCAGCAGGAGCACAGGCTCCAGCAAGGAGTCTAGGAGGTGTTTCAAATCAGGAAGAGAAAGCGGGACACTCGGGGGGAGATAAATGGAACAAACTGTGTACCATTTCCCCACAAAGATATGAGCAGCAGAACAATGGAGAGGCGAAGGAAAAAGTAAAGGAACAAAGGGAACATCAGCGCGAATCAAGAGAGCAGAAGAATTAGGAGCCCCAGCAACGGCTTGGGGGGGGGGGGGAGAGAAAGGAATAGCCACAAAAACGACCAGGACGAGCACCAAGCATCGGCTCCTGGAGACAAACACAAAGGGGCGAAAACCGCAAAATCAGAAGTTGGAATTCGAGGAAATTGGCGTAATAACCTCGAACGTTCCATTGAAGAATAGACATCGACGAGAAGAGAAAGGACAACAACAGAGAACAAGGAAGAAACAAAGGCGAAAGAGCAACATAGCACGTTAAAGAATATCAGGCTCGGGATCAGGGTCAGCAAAGTCAGGGTTAGGGGGCATGGGTAAACTGAGCAAAGACGGAGGGAAGGAGGCGGGAGAACAGACCAGAAGTGGACGGGCAGGGACCGGAGGAGATAACGGAGGGGAGCAGTCAAGGACAGCAGCAGGAAGAGGGGGAGTAGAAAGAGGGGAGCACACCTCAGCAAGGGCAGCAACCGAGAGGGAAGCGGGGGCTAAAGAAACCTCCATAGCAGGAACAGGGGGTGCAACCACTGAAATGGGAGGGGAAGGAGCGAGAGAGGCAGAAGTAGGGGCCGAGGAAGAAAGCGAAACCTTCTTACCTGCCCAGGGAGGAAGGAGGAGAGGAGCCAGGCTTACGCTTCTGACTTAAAGAGACAGGTGTCCCAGCAACTACGTACTGGGCAACGGATTCTGCGTCTCAACAGGAGAAGCTGAACGAGAGCACACATGACGGCCGTTTGGAGAGCGATGGACATCAGCCCGTACCGACAGGCGGCGGGGAGAGTCAAGAGACGGAGGGGAAGGATGGGAAGGAGGAACGGAGGGAGACGAGGAAGAAGACACAGGAGGCAAGACAGACCGGGTAGAAAGAAGGGGAACCCCAGACAGAGGACCAGGAGGTGGATCCTTCAGGAGAGAACCCAAAGGAACAGAGGAGGGGGCAGTGGGCGTATGAGGGGTCCAAGGCCCGGAAACGGTTGTGAGTCTGAGGAAGGTGGGAAGGACGAGGAGAGGAAGAGCACAACACGCGAGCGTAAAAGATATTAGCATAAGGCGGGAGCCGGCAAACTTGGCGTCTCACCTCAGGAAAAGACAAACGCTCCCGGTGCTTCAAGTTGAGGACGGCTGCCTCAAGCTTGTAAGGGACACACGCACGGGAGAAGGTAGGATGGGCCTCACCGCAGTTGAGGCAACGAGCCTGGGGAGAAGTGCACTCCGACTTAGAGTGACCATCGCCACCACACAAAGGACAGAGAGAGACAGTCCCGGAGCAGCGGAGGGCACCATGCCCAAACCTCCAGCACTTGTTACAGAGCCGAGGAGAAGGAATGTACTCCTGGTCAGAGCACCTGGCACCAGCAAGAATGACAAAGGGTGGAAGGGTCCTACCATCAAAGGTAATCTTCACAACCCAGAGGGGTTGACGGCGACTACCACGAGGGGGACGAGTAAACGTGTCCACCTGGAGAATAGAATGGCCCTGGGTAGCAAGGGTATGTCGAATATCGTCGTGGCAGTCACGCAGGTCCCAAACACCGGTCGCAATATGGGGCGGGAGCAGAATAGTGCCAACACTGGCATTCAACTGAGCGCTCTTCGAGACCCGAACAGGGGTCTCGCCAAGGCAGGATAAGGCAGCCAAGCGGGAAGCAGCATCCTGAGAAGGAACAGCAACAACACGCGTACCGAGACGAGTGGGGTTAAAAGTAACGGAGGCATCTACGGAATCAACGAGATGTCGATGGAGTGAGAAATCGTCAGGAGGCGTAGAATCAAAAGGGAGGAGATCAAAATATTTGGCCCACAAAGCGGGACCAAACAATGCCTGATAGGTATCAGAACGGGAAGGAATCGAGCGAGGGTGGCCGTGACGAGGACGGCGGTGAGAACCCCCCAGAGAGGGGTTAAAAGGCGCAGTAGTCACAACGAGAGACTTAGCCGCACCAGGGGACGAAGTGGTCACCACTGGGGGCTGGAGGCTCGACCCAACCACAGAGGAGGGAGGGGAGCGGGGGGAAGAAGTCAGGATGGTCAAAGGAGGAGCAAGGTCGGGGCCCAACGCAGCGGGAGCTACAGAGCCTGGTCTTCCAATACAGGCCGACTCGGGGGCTTGGTCGCCCACCCCACGAGCCTGAGAAGGTAAAGCAGAAACAGTCGAAACAGGAGTTATCATCGCTACGAAAAGGAATATTCATTCACGAATGTGCCCCCACACCCACCATGGAGCCACAATTAGAGGCAGGACGCCCAACAAGAAGCTCTCACCGATCATGCCGGGGCCTCCTATGGGTGCGTCGTGAGTATACGCCCCACAAACGCCACCTAAGAACCAACAGTCCGTCGAGATCGGGTTCAGTGACGAAAGGGGGATTGACAATAAAAGGTTCCCCCTCACACTCGACGTCGGGTACTACAGTTCTACGGGTGCAAGAGTATGCCTCCTCAAGCACCCGGGCGTCAAAATAGAAAAAGTCTAAGAGAATAACCAGAACAAGCAAAAGGTCGGCAGGAAACGGCAAGCAGATAGGAGAAGAGGGGGGAAAAAAAACGAAACAGAAGGAAAAGGAGCTCAGCATAATTGGAGAGGACGGCAGCAGGAGCACAAAGATAGAGATTATTATTATATATAATTATTATATTATATATATATATATATATATATATATATATATATATATATATATATATATATATATATATATATATATATATATATATATATATATATATATATATATATATATATATATATATATATATATATATATATAATATATATATATAATATATATTATATATACAGAGCACCACTTGGTTTCCGAACTTTAGTTATCCAAAACTTCCAGTTTCCCGATTGGGGTTGGGGAGTCATGCTACCCGAACAAAGTTCGGGTAGGAAGGGGTCCGCCAAGCGTCACGCCAGCTTCTTGTGGTGGGTGGGAGATGGTCCAGTTTGCCCACTGTGACTTCACAGATTCACGGCCTATTATTCCTATTATTTTGAATTGCCATAAGCCTGGAATGTTCATTCTGTGCTTTTGTTTTGCATATCTGCACAATCAAGAAACATCTGTGCACCATGTCGACTCCAAATGCACGCATTGCGTCAGTGATGGCTGACCGGTGGGTGGATGGATGGATGAGGGAGCTTAGGTGGGAGGCAGTATGAGAGAGGGGGGGGGAGAATTAGTCAGAAAGGGAGGGAGGGAGAGAGAGATGCTAGGAGGGAGGGGGAGGAGGGAGAGATGCTAAGAGGGAGGGGGAGGTAGGGAGAGATGCTAGGAGGTAGGCAGGAAGGGACGGAAGTAGTGAGAATTAGGGAGGGAAAGGCAGGCAGGCAGGCAGGCAGGCAGGCTAGCTTGCAGGCAGGGAGTGAGTGGTAGTCACGCAGTTGAACCCAATGACCTTTAAAAGAGAGTATGGTATGTAGGGGGCGGGTGGTGGGGGCGAGACCGGCTCATTCCCGAAGATAAGCCTAACACACACTACCCGTTAGCATGATGGCAGGCAGGCGGGCTTGCAGGCTGGGAAGGAGGCAGGCAGGCTTGCAGGCTGGGAAGGAGGCAGACAGGCTTGCAGGCTGGGAAGGAGGCAGGCAGGCTTGCAGGCTGGGAAGGAGGCAGGAAGGCTTGCAGGCTGGGAAGGAGGCAGGAAGGCTTGCAGGCTGGGAAGGAGGCAGGCAGGCTTGCAGGCTGCGAAGGAGGCAGACAGGCAGGCTTGCAGGCTGCGAAGGAGGCAGACAGGCAGGCTTGCAGGCTGCGAAGGAGGCAGGCAGGCAGGCTTGCAGGCTGGGAAGGAGGCAGGCAGGCAGGATGCGATATATGGGTGTTGAAGTGAACCGTCAACCACGTGACCTTTGAGAGTGTGTGTGTGTATGGGTTTGGGGTGGGTGGAGAGGAGGTGGTGTGTCGGTGGTGGAGGAGGGACCGGCTGACTCCGTAAGCCTAACCACACTCCACAGACCTGTGACCCAGATTTGTTTCTTAAATGTACAGTACATCATCATATATTTTAGGCAGGATGTTCCTGCAGGCTGGCAGGATGTGCCTGCAGGCTGGCAGGATGTGCCTGCAGGCTGGCAGGATGTGCCTGCAGGCTGGCAGGATGTGCCTGCAGGCTGGCAGAATGTGCCTGCAGGCTGGCAGAATGTGCCTGCAGGCTGGCAGAATGTGCCTGCAGGCTGGCAGAATGTGCCTGCAGGCTGGCAGAATGTGCCTGCAGGCTGGCAGAATGTGCCTGCAGGCTGGCAGAATGTGCCTGCAGGCTGGCAGAATGTGCCTGCAGGCTGGCAGAATGTGCCTGCAGGCTGGCAGAATGTGCCTGCAGGCTGGCAGAATGTGCCTGCAGGCTGGCAGGCAGGCTGGCAGGCAGGCTGGCAGGATGTGCCTGCAGGCAGGCTGGCAGGATGTGCCTGCAGGCTGGCAGGATGTTCCTGCAGGCTGGCAGGATGTTCCTGCAGGCTGGCAGGATGTTCCTGCAGGCTGGCAGGATGTTCCTGCAGGCTGGCAGGATGTTCCTGCAGGCTGGCAGGATGTTCCTGCAGGCTGGCAGGATGTTCCTGCAGGCTGGCAGGATGTTCCTGCAGGCTGGCAGGATGTTCTTCCAGGCTGGCAGGATGTTCCTGCAGGCTGGCAGGATGATCCTGCAGGCTGGCAGAATGTGCCTGCAGGCTGGCAGGCAGGCTGGCAGGCAGGCTGGCAGGATGTGCCTGCAGGCAGGCAGGCTGGCAGGCAGGCTGGCAGGATGTGCCTGCAGGCAGGCTGGCAGGATGTGCCTGCAGGCAGGCTGGCAGGCAGGCTGGCAGGATGTTCCTGCAGGCTGGCAGGATGTTCCTGCAGGCTGGCAGGATGTTCCTGCAGGGTGGCAGGATGTTCCTGCAGGGTGGCAGGATGTTCCTGCAGGGTGGCAGGATGTTCCTGCAGGGTGGCAGGATGTTCCTGCAGGGTGGCAGGATGTTCCTGTAGGGTGGCAGGATGTTCCTGCAGGGTGGCAGGATGTTCCTGCAGGGTGGCAGGATGTTCCTGCAGGGTGGCAGGATGTTCCTGCAGGGTGGCAGGATGTTCCTGCAGGGTGGCAGGATGTTCCTGCAGGCTGGCAGGATGTTCCTGCAGGCTGGCAGGATGTTCCTGCAGGCTGGCAGGATGTTCCTGCAGGGTGGCAGGATGTTCCTGCAGGGTGGCAGGATGTTCCTGCAGGGTGGCAGGATGTTCCTGCAGGGTGGCAGGATGTTCCTGCAGGCTGGCAGGATGTTCCTGCAGGGTGGCAGGATGTTCCTGCAGGGTGGCAGGATGTTCCTGCAGGGTGGCAGGATGTTCCTGCAGGGTGGCAGGATGTTCCTGCAGGGTGGCAGGATGTTCCTGCAGGCTGGCAGGATGTTCCTGCAGGGTGGCAGGATGTTCCTGCAGGGTGGCAGGATGTTCCTGCAGGCTGGCAGGATGTTCCTGCAGGCTGGCAGGATGTTCCTGCAGGCTGGCAGGATGTTCCTGCAGGCTGGCAGGATGTTCCTGCAGGCTGGCAGGATGTTCCTGCAGGCTGGCAGGATGTTCCTGCAGGCTGGCAGGATGTTCCTGCAGGCTGGCAGGATGTTCCTGCAGGCTGGCAGGATGTTCCTGCAGGCTGGCAGGATGTTCCTGCAGGCTGGCAGGATGTGCCTGCAGGCTGGCAGGATGTTCCAGCAGGCTGGCAGAAAACATCCAGAGGATGTTTGCCAGACGTCTTAATAATCAGTTAGGAACAATTAAGGACTTTTATAAAGCGGACCAGGACTTCACTTATTGGTGAGTACAAACAAAACACGATCGCATTTACGCTATGAACCTGTCGATTTTTTCCCCTAGAGTTTTTTGTAAATTTTTCGGAACCATTTCTTTTTACATTTCTAGTTTATTTTTTCCCCTCAATTTCTCGTATACGAACTTACATGTTAACCGACGGGTCTCGTCCCCAAGGGGTTCGGAACCCATGTGGTTCGGAACCCAATACCGATCTGCCGGTAATAACGACCGGTTTGGGAGATCGGTATTTGGAGCCTCGTATACCGGTCTGGTGGTCGATATTACCGACGGTCGGTATTGGGTTTGTTTTGGCAACGGCAGCCCCTCACATGGCGACCAAGCCACCGACCTCGATCATCCAGAGTGGTATATTAAATCTTAACTTTCTTTTAAAATGATTCAGTTTTATGAAGAAAATTCTAAATTATTGTTAATAAAATATTTTAAAACAATTGTTATTTAGTAAATTTCTTTGTTTTCTTATTAAATACCTTTTATAGTATAGGCAATAGGTATTTTTTTTCCCACGGACCTAGAATGTACTGCACCTTACCATGTGACCGCATTGTTTACTGTGAACTCGCGCGGCTGAGAGCAATGTCTCAGAATATTAGCCAGTGAAAATCAGATTCAGACAAAAATAGATAAATTCATGATTTCAACGGTTCGTGAAAGCACCCACTGGGAATTCAACAAGTCATGCAGCATCCGCTGGCAACGAGTGCCCTACAAGCCATGCTGCACCCGCCGATGCTGAATTCCCATCGATAAGTTGAGCAGCCTCCGCCAGCAACGAATGCTCTACAAGCCATGTTGCACCAGCTGATGCTGAATTCCCATCAAAAGTCGTGTAGCCTCCACTAACGATATAAAATATGATTGAAAGGCATATAAATTACTTTAAGAAGTGTTAATAGAGTACAATATTGTAAGTGTTAATGATTGTTTAAGCCTTGACAAAAAGATACTGTACAGTGTAAATATACTGTACAGTAGAAATAATTTTCAATTGTGAATTAAAATTAGAACTCATGTGAATTAGTAGTAAGGCTAGCTGTTGTGTGAAGTGAATGCCTGAAAATAAGTGTATATACTGTATGTACCCTGTATACAGTACTGAACAATATAAAACAAGTGCTGCAGAGGATGACGTAATCTTCACAGCTTCCTAATCTTCAGCTTCATTAAAAGTAAGTCAATTTACCAACTTTATTATAGTATTTCAACATATTGTTCTTTTTTCAACAAAAGCTACATATTAATCTCTGCAAATGTATATTCTATCATTAGCAGAGAAAAGGTGAGCTCAAAATATTTCGTCTTGGCTAGCTCTCAGTGACAAGACTCGATCGCCATTGTTATGGCCTGGCCGCCACAGCCTGTGTCATAACATTAAAAATACATTACCTGCACTGTTCAGGGTAAAACAAAACACATCTCTAAAATTTTATTGAGAAAATATTAACAATCACTGATTGATACATGAAATATTTTGCAATACAAAGGAATGAACCAATTTTTTCCCACCCATCTGGACTTGATCAGACCGTGTTCACACATCATTCATGCAGCAACCACCAGCTGGCTTAATCGTCAGCGTGGCACTAAATTGGAATGCAATTACACAATGAACTTTATTTAATTTTAGTTATACAGTATAAAATATATCCTACCTGAATGTTACTTGAAAAATTATCCGATCCGACTTAACTTCGGAAATAACGGAGCTCCGGAAATAACGACCAGGGTACAGCCCCATATAGGCCGTTAAATTAAGTGGATACTGCAGGTTGGGAGCCGCCATTTTGGTGAGGGCGGTGGCATCGTCTGCACGACTTATCATGTTGTTTACTGGTGACCACGATGGTCTTTGGGCACCATACCAGTTTACTTGTACAAGTTGGTGAATAAAACAGGTAGATACTTATATATATTGTGTGTATATAGTGTAATAACACCACAAACAGTATTGTTGGAGGAGAAATATTAGTGCGCCTGGCCTTGAGGGCGGCAGCCACCAGCTGACTGTGTGAGTAGCTACATCTCTGTGCCTTTACTCACCACACAAGCTTAGATGTACAGTTATGGTAAACAAAACATGTAAATACTTATATATAACGTCTGTATATAAAAGCAAAAACAGTATGGTGGGAGGAGAATGGTGGCAAGTCAGGTGAGGTGAGGGAGGGAGTGGCAGCCAGTGGCGGGCTGCCACTGCCACTCAGCATACCAACTTAGTGGTTCGTTATGGTGAACACGAATGTAGATGCTTATATATAACGTCTGTATATAGTGAATAAAAGCAAAAACAGTATGGTGGGAGGAGAATTTGGGCGAGTGAGGTGTTTAGGAAGGGAGTAAGTGGCTGGCTGGATTCAGTTCTTGCACCAGTAATGTTCATTATCTACGTAAACAATTTACCAGAAGGAATACAGAATTATATGTACATATTTGCTGATGATGCTAAGCTACTAGAGAAGATAGGAAACCTAGATGATTGTCATGCCCTTCAAATTGATCTAATTAAATTAAGTGCTTGGAGTGCCATGTTGCAAATGAAATTCAATGTGAATCAATGTCATGTTATGTATGGAATGTGGAATTGGAGAAAATAGACCACACACAACTTACAAATTATGCAGAAAGGAATGAAAGAAATCTAACAATGAGATCTAGGGGTGATTTTGGATAGTAAGTCGTCACCCAAGGAACACAAAGAACATTGTGCGAGGAACAAATACATCGATTTCTAATTTCAGAATCACTTTTAATTACTGTACATGGTTGGTGAAATAATAAAGAAATTGTTCATGACTTCTGAGAGACCAAAATTTGAATAAGCAGTACTTGTATGGTGCCCATATCTCAAGAAGGACATTAATAAACTAGAAAAGGTGCAAAGGCATGTTACAAAATGGTTTCCGGAATTTAAAAAAAAGTTACGAAGAGAGACTAGAGGCGTTAAATATGCCAAAGCTAGAGGCTAGAAGAAAAAGTGGTGGTATTATCACCACTTACAAAATACAGTGGAACCTCGATAAATTAATTTAATCCGTTCCGGCACCGAGCTCTTCATGTGAAACGCTCGTCTTTCTAAACAAATTTCCCCATTTAAAATAATAGAAATAAAATTAATTCGTTCTACCGCGGAAAAACATCAATATGATATTCGATTTTTTAAACACTAGAGCAGCCTACCTGACACACACTGAACATGACATTTTTCAATTTTCAAATTTGTTCAATTTGTTTTTTAATTTTCATTATTTTTTAAGAAAATGGAGCAACCTGCCTGATATTTACAGAACAAACCTTTATGACATTCTTTCTTTTTTCAAATTTGTCCAATTTTTTTTAGTTTTTCATTTTTTTTCCAGAAAAATGTTCGTTCGGTGTATGTCAGGTAGGCTGCTCCATTTTGTATAAAAAAGTAAAATAAACAAAAAATTAAAAAAATTAAAAAAATTGAAAGAATATGAAAGAAAACGTCATGAAAGATTCAATCAGTGTTTGTCAGGTAGGATGCTCCAGTGTTTAAAAAATCGAATTATGACATTTTTTCTATTTTTCATATTTGTTCAACTTGGTTTGCATTTTTCATTTTTTGTATTAACCCCTTAACTGCGTTGCCTCCAAATGTGACACTCCCGCAGTGCGCAGGAAATAAATTCTCTGGAAAAAATTCTTTTTTCTTTTTAAAGTGTCAAAAACCCTTCCCTCAGTATGGGTATGTAAAAAAAAAGTCGAAATTGTACTTACTTTGGCTGCTATGGGGTCTGGAAGTTGGGGCGTGACATCATCATTCCCCGTGCGCCCGTGCCGTAAGCTCTCGGGGGCAGTGGGGCGCTCGGGGCGGGGCGCGCGAGTTGCCGCGAATATATTTTCGTTCATTTTTTGCGCACCTTTCCAAATACATTTTCATTATTTTTATGTGCCAATCCAATGTATAATGAACATGTACACTATAATATCGCAGTACAACATCCGTACTGTCCGTAGACACTGTGTTACGTGCATGAAACTTGTGTACACATATGCAGCACATATTTACTATGTATCATGCTAATTTGTGTATATATACAATCTATTTACACACTATCAACACATTCAGAACACTGCGTAGCAGCTGCCTCGTATGGGCCAATAGCAGCTGCCTCGTATGGGCAGGTTCGTCTAATTACCACAAGCTACACAAGCTTCAGAAAGCTTCCTGGCAATACGTTAGTAATGAATAAATATGATATGTTAGGTTAGGCTGACCTAATCTAACCTAACCTAATCTAACCTATCCTAACCTAACCGACACTTGGATCGTCGACTTGATTTGGCATCACCAGCTTTTTATTTTCGCCTAATTTCTTTATAAAAAGATACTTTTTCAGATTAAAATTATGTTTTTTCGTGTTGTACATTCAGCACCAACATTATAATGAGTAAATATATCATATTTATTCATTACTAACGTATTGCCAGGAAGCTTAGTGAAGCTTGTGTAGCTTGTGGTAATTAGACGGACCGGTATGGGCCAATAGCAGCTGCCCCGTATGGGCCAATAGCAGCTGCCCCGTATGGGCCAATAGCAGCTGCCCCGTATGGGCCAATAGCAGCTGCCCCGTATGGGCCAATAGCAGCTGCCCCGTATGGGCCAATAGCAGCTGCCCCGTATGGGCCAATAGCAGCTGCCCCGTATGGGCCAACAGCAGCTGCCCCGTATGGGCCAACAGCAGCTGCCCCGTATGGGCCAACAGCAGCTGCCCCGTATGGGCCAACAGCAGCTGCCCCGTATGGGCCAACAGCAGCTGCCTCGTATGGGCCAACAGCAGCTGCCTCGAATGGGCCAACAGCAGCTGCCTCGAATGGGCCAACAGCAGCTGCCTCGAATGGGCCAACAGCAGCTGCCTCGAATGGGCCAACAGCAGCTGCCTCGAATGGGCCAACAGCAGCTGCCTCGAATGGGCCAACAGCAGCTGCCTCGAATGGGCCAACAGCAGCTGCCTCGTATGGGCCAACAGCAGCTGCCTCGTATGGGCCAACAGCATCTGCCTCGTATGGGCCAACAGCAGCTGCCTCGTATGGGCCAACAGCAGCTGCCTCGTATGGGCCAATAGCAGCTGCCTCGTATGGGCCAATAGCAGCTGCCTCGTTTGGGCCAATAGCAGCTGCCTCGTATGGGCCAATAGCAGCTGCCTCGTATGGGCCAATAGCAGCTGCCTCGTATGGGCCAATAGCAGCTGCCTCGTATGGGCCAATAGCAGCTGCCTCGTATGGGCCAATAGCAGCTGCCTTGTATGGGCCAATAGGAGCATTTGGCCATGAACACATTCAGAACACCTCGAGTGAGAGCAGCCACACCCAGCCAGTCTCCCTCACTCCAACATCTTACTCGCCAACATTGCTCCTCCCACCATATTGTTATAGTTCTTATTACACATGTTCTATATACCTATCTACATGTTTTATTTACCAGAACTATGCAAGTATTGTGTCCAAACAGTACAGTGGCCACCATACACTGCATGAAAAATCACACAGCAGACGACACTACGATTACGTCACCTCCCTCACCAAAATAGCTCCTCTCAACATTCTTCTGTTGCTGTTTTTACACTATATACACACACTATATATATACCCATGTACATATGTGTTGCCCATAGCGAACCACTAAGCTAGTATGGTGAGCAAAACAAGAGTGGCAGCCACACACACACAATGAGGCTACCTCAATTCTCGCCCTCCCTCCCTCATCAAAATTCCTCCTTCCACAATACTACGCACAACGCTAATTATAACCACAATCCTGCTATTATCACAATCCTGGTCCCTAATTCCTGTAAATGAATAATTGACCACACGTTTATTTTGAAAAGGAACCTAAGAAATCATTTGAAGATTCCTAGATGAACGAAATAATGCTCTGGTGCTGTGGCTAGCGCTGTGAACATCGTGAACAGCATTGAATCACTGATATTTGAACATTGTACCCAGTCATTATCACACTCAGGCTCTAATATTACACTATCATAGCTAAATAATACAAGTTATATATATATTTTGACATTATTAGGCGATGCTGTGGTCACATGCTGAACAGCAGTGCTGTGCGCTCATGCTGCGAGCGCCAGCCTTGGTTGCTCACACACTACTGAGGCTCCCACACCCGGGAATGTGGACCACGATTTTTCTTAAAGATGGCGTCTGTTTACAAGAGCCCTGAGGAAGCTGATGTGAACCCCATGTAGCCGCGGGAGTTTTGAATGGAACGTGAAAAATACAAATACCCGGAGGCGCGTTGCGCAAACCAGACGTGAGCCTGAAGGCGCGTTGCGCAGTTTAAGGGTTAATAATGGAGCAGCCTACCTGGCACACACTGAACGAACCTTTATGACTTTTTCCTTTTTTCAAATTTGTTCATTTTTTTTTTATTTTTTTTTATGCCAAATATAGCTGCCTACCTGACAATTACCGAACGAACCTTTGTGAGATTTTATTCTTTTTTTCATATTCTTTAATTTTTTTTTTTAATTTATTTTTTTTTTAGAAAATGTAGCAGACTACCTGACATTCACTAAATGAACCTTTGACATTTGTTCTTTTTTCAATTTTTTTCAATTTTTTTCATTTTTTTTCTAACCTTATCTAAAAAATAAAAGTCAGTGCTTTGCAACATTACAGCAGTCATCCCTTTACATCCCAGCATCATTAGCATCTTTAAAACAAAAAAAAATATTATTCGCATCGTCGGAGGTGTCCGAGAATTTGCAAGAACCAGTGGGAATGCTAGGAAGCACCATGTGCTTTTCTCGTTAATCAAGCGAAAGCTCATCAATCAAGACAAATTTTTGCCGCGTGGCACGCTCGTTATTTGAAATGCCCGTAGATTGAGGCGCTCGTCAATCGAGGTTCTACTGTACTAACAGGAATCGACCAAATTGACAAAGAGGAATTCCTGAAACCAGTAACTTCAAGAGGTCATAGATTCAAGCTACAGAAACAAAGCTGCAGAAAAAAAATATTAGAAAGTTTTCTTTTGCAAACAGTGGTACACGGATGGAACAAACTAAGTGAGAAGGTGGTGAAGGCCAAAACCATCAGTTGCTTCAATGAGTACTGGGATGATGGGACACCACAAGCATAGCTCTCATCCTGTAACTACACTTAGGTAATTACACAACAGCATGTGTATATGGATGCACATTAGCTAAAATTCTAAAAAACTTACCTGAACATGTAGTGTAGAGTTTCCAACCCTATAAGAAAGAGGCGTTCGACTGAATACTGCTTGCCTCATATCAAGCCCCATATTACTGCCTTCTAACATGTCTTCTTGAGATAACTTTGACATGGGAACGTCAAAGCACTGGGCTCGTGTAAGTGATGGCAGTTTGTCAAATTTTGTCCACAACTCTGAAAGGAAAATAGTATACAATTTATCATCCTATACTGTTTCAATGATTGCAAGTAATGATCCAAAAGTATCTTAATGCATCTTTATACTTATTAATACAGTACTCTAAAAAACCAGCGTTGAATGTAATGAAATGCCATTTTCTGGGTAAGACACAGAGGCTCCCCGGAGCTATCCAGGCTGATATGAATGTATTTGACCCTGGCATCATTGAATGGAGTTCTTAGGCCTACGGGGACCACGAGCCAGAACCTGGCCTCCTCAGAGAAGCACGAGGAGCAATGGCCTATAGAAACCCCCAACGTGGTTGGAAGCAATCAATGTCTGCCATCGACCTGGTTAGACACCCAGAAAGGTAGGCGCCCCAAAACAAACCCAATCTGGTGAAAATATTGCTACTGAAAGCCTAACTGTTGTACAGAACTTTCCCCCAAACAAAAAACGAGCAAATGAGCATGACATCACAACCGTCACCTCGCAGCTGTCTGCGCAGCACCCTCCTTCCCGGGAGCCTCCGGGTCTCACCCAGAAAATGGTGTTTCATTACATTCAATGCTGGTTTTCTGGGAGGAGCCCTTTGGCTCCCCGAAGCTACTTACCAAAGATAAAACAAGAGGGACTTACCCAGGAGGCGGTTGCCACTCACTCCTCAACTCGAAGTCTAGACAACTGGGTGCAACCTCTGACCCAATGCGACACATGCCCGGCTAAAGCCAGGAACACTGACAAGGTAGCGAGCAGCCAGGACCCTATTCAACCTCCAAAAACCCTGGGCTCGAATGTCACCCCAAGACAATGTTGCCAAAGACGGCAGCCAACACTGCAAACTTACAAAACGTCATGGGCATGAGGATAGACCGCAGGCTGGCTGGACCAAATAACCTTGTGAACGACCTGGGAGACACGAACCCTGGAACAGGGAAGAAGGAAAACCGGGTCAACCCAGAGCGCGTCCCCGGCCACCGAGAACGTGGCGCACAGGTAATGGCGAAGAGCGGCAACCAGACACAACACATGATGCACCCCTGGCCGAACCAACCAAGCATCAACAATTCAAGAACCCCTCCAGAATTTAGCAGTCTCATTCTTTGCCAGAAAAGGAGGAGATGGCTGCAAACGTCTCCTTCTCGTAAGACGAGAAGCCGACTTACGAGCAGAGAGATCACCGCACCGACCAGACATCGTCGGTTCTGAAGGTTGTGCCGGCTCTGAAACTGGCACCACTGGCCTACCACTGCAGGCAGGGCCTACCGAGCCCTGGCATGCTCATTGAACCACTCGATTTAACGGTCTCTTATTTACCGATCCGCCGGTTCCATTGACTGGCTTGGGAGATCGGTATCTGGAGCCTCTGGAGCCTCAGGTCTGGCGGTCGATAGTGTTACGAATCCACACAGTTGTGGATTCTCACAGTAAATTCATATAATAAGAAAATGTAATAAATACTTATACATGTATGTGAATTAACTTTTTTGATATGTGCAGTAGGACATGGCAACATAATTGAGGATGTGGCTGGCTTTGTTAAGTAGACTTGAAGTGGACAGGTGCTGTACCTGTGAGCTTAATGGACAAGTAGCTAGACAGGTTCAACTGTTGTGTTGCCAGATGCCGTCTCTTATTATTACTGAACTCTTACGTACACTTTATTAAAGTGTACATAATTCTTTAGTTAGTTTATGTGCAGATATTAATTTATTTCAATAATAATTTGATGTCTGTTTGAGAACGATTACTTTTGTCATAAGCATTTAATTATGTAAAATTAGTCGGTCGCCATCCCCCTGTCTAGGCGGATGGTGGGCGGGGGGTTGTGAGAGCTGGAGGTAATGAGTAATAGCGACGTGGCAGTTGACTGATAAACATCCTCAGATAAGTCTCTAGTGTTATAGTTGCTCAGTAGTAGGTGATAATATTATTTGGGGAGATTAATGTGTGTTATAGCCATCTCAAGTTTTATATTTCTGTGTAATAAGTCATTTAACCCTTAAATGGCGCATGGCTATATACCATTTGCAACCCGTTCTCGCAAATTTAATAAGTCAATATTGACTTATTAGTTGCGTGCATAGGTGACATACTAAACATAATAGTTTCCCTTGAAAAGCTTCACAGAAAACACCGACCTTACCTAACCTACTTAGTATGTTAAAATAAGCATCTTATTGCTTCGTAATTACAATTATTACCTAACCTATACCTATAATAGGTTAAGTAACAATTGTAATTACGAAGCTATAAGATGCTTATCTTAACATAATAAGTAGGTTAGGTAAGGTCGGTGTTTTCTATGAAGCTTTTCAAGGGAAACTATTATGTTAAGTATGTCACCTATGCACATATTTAATAAGTCAATATTGACTTATTAAATTTGCGAGAACGGGTTGACCATTTGACACCCACAGGCGCATACAAAAAAAAAAACTTTTTTCTTCTAAACCTGTTAATTTGTGTTCACTGATCATGGGAAAAATAATAAAAAAAATCGTAAGTGGCATATATTGCCCGCTATAGGGCGGGGAAGTCTGGCAAAAAACAGGCGCTGACTCAGCGTGTGTCCCGGGCGGTCTGTTGATCGCCAGTCTCCGTGGTGTAGTGGTAAGACACTCGCCTGGCGTTCCGCGAGCGCTATGTCATGGGTTCGTATCCTGGCCGGGGAGGATTTACTGGGCGCAATTCCTTAACTGTAGCCTCTGTTTAACGCAACAGTAAAATGTGTACTTGGATGAAAAAACGATTCTTCGCGGCAGGGGATCGTATTCCAGGGACCATAGGATTAAGGACTTGCCCGAAACGCTACGCGTACTAGTGGCTGTACAAGAATGTAGTAACTCTTGTATATATCACAAAAAAAAAAAAAAAAAAAAAAAAGCTGTCAGGCCGGAGTTGCCACAAAGAGATAATTACCTAATTATTTCAATGTCTCTGATTGATTTTTCGTAGTTTACCTGTAATATTATTCAATAGTGTGTAGTGTGATATATTTATATAATAAAATGAGTGAATCATTGCTGTACTCAAAAATATGGTTATCTTCTTGAGGTTATCTTGAGATGATTTCGGGGCTTTTTAGTGTCCCCGCGGCCGGGTCCTCGACCAGGCCTCCACCCCCAGGAAGCAGCCCGTGACAGCTGACTAACTCCCAGGTACCTATTTACTGCTAGGTAACAGGGGCATTCAGGGTGAAAGAAACTTTTGCCCATTTGTTTCTGCCTCGTGCGGGAATCGAACCCGCGCCACAGAATTACGAGTCCTGCGCGCTATCCACCAGGCTACGAGGCCCCTACCAATGTATGGTGTGCATATTGTTGATTCAATTATGTTCATTAAACAGTGAACAAATACTTTGTCGGTTATTACACTATATACACAGGTTATATATAAGTATCTGCATGTTTTGTTCACCATAACGAACCACTAAGTTGTTGTTATGAGTCAAATTGTAACAAGGAGTGACCGCCTTGTACCAGCCAGCCACTCACTCCCTCCCTCCAGCAACACCTCACTCACCCACATTCTCCTCCCACCATACTGTTTTTGCTTTTATTCACTATATACAGACGTTATATATAAGTATCTACATTCGTGTTCACCATAACGAACCACTAAGTTGGCATGCTGAGTGGCAGTGCCAGTGGCTGCTACTTCCTCCCCTCCCTCAAGTCACCTGACTCACCCACATTCTCCTCCCACCATACTGTTTTTGCTTTTATTCACTATATACAGACGCTTTATATAAGTATCTACATTCGTGTTCACCATAACGAACCACTAAGTTGGTATGCTGAGTGGCAGTGGCAACCCGCCATTGACTGCCACTCCCTCCCTACCTCACCTCACCTGGCTCGCCACCATTCTCCTCCCACCATACTGTTTTTGCTTTTATATACAGACGTTATATATAAGTATTTACATGTTTTGTTCACCATAACTGTACATCTAAGCTTGTGTGGTGAGTAAAGGCACAAAGATGTAGCTACTCACACAGTCAGCTGGTGGCTGCCGCCCTTAAGGCCAGGCGCACTAATATTTCTCCTCCAACAATACTGTTTGTGGTGTTATTACGCTATATACACACATTATATATAAATATCTAATGTTTTATTCACCACACTTGTACAAGTAAACTGGTATGGTGCCAAAAGACCATCGTGGTCACCAGTAAACAACATGATAAATCGTGCAGACGACGCTCCTCCCTCACCAAAATGGCGGCTCCCAACCTACTCCTCTTGCTGTTTATACTCTCTATACACACGTTATATATAAGTATCTACATTTGTGTTCACCATAGTGAACCACTAAGCTGGTGTGGTGAGTGCAGTCAATAAAAGGTGGCCACACACAGTCAGAAGACAACGCCACCACCCTCCCTCCCACAGCATTACTCCTCCCTCCATGGAGCACAGTGCTAAATATCACCACAATCCTGCTATTATCAGAACCCTGGTCATCACTAGGCAGGAGATACTGGTAGACTGAAGCGCGCCACGTGCTCGGTTGGACCATACGTGTATCAACGAACTCAAGCACTGAGGCAAACCTCGAGTACCAGGTTGAATTTTTCAAAGAAATTGAGTTCGACAACCGAAAAATTTGAAAACAAGCATTCAAAAACCAAGGTTCCATTGTACTACTTAATCAACTCCATGTAACCTAACATCCTAAATGTCAACCTACGTCTTGCTATTATCAAACATTAATGCTCAATGATTAACCTGTAATGATTAATGACTAACTTGTTAAACTGCTGATATCTGTCATGTATAAATTTAAAGAAAATTGCAGTCCATCTGTTTATTAAATTAAATTTGCTACCTCCTGCTCTGTTCCAATTTCTGCTGTTCCATTCAACATGTAAAAATTTTAATTCTTTCTTCTACTTCAGTTCAATTTCATGCTTTTGATATCAATTACAGTGTCCTTACTTAAACAAACCATATGGGGCGAGGCTGTCTCACCCGTCCATGTGAAAAGAACAGAAGTCCTACATCCAACACATAAAAAAAATATCTATTTATGTATTTATCATTTTGAACATGGCACATGATAGAACCATCACTGGTGAACAATTCCATAATCAAAATCATAACTATGTGACTATTATTGGTGGCTGCAAATATGACGTAATGGCCAGGATTTCCTTCCATAAGCCAACTGTATCAGTCTTGATATAATTATTCATAAAAAATCCATTTAACATGAACTCCTCATTTTCACTGTGGCATTTGATAGAGCAATCACTTATAAACAATTTGGTAAAAAATGTTACACATATGAGCATTATAAAATCCAATCAATTTAAATCACCAAATTTTCAATAAATTGACGAGAGAAGGTTAGCAGGCCGCCAGTGGACGGGAGAGGGGCTTGTAGTCGGGAGCAGGGAGGGGGGGGCATTGTTTCATATCACCAATTACATACTCAGATACATCCAGCAAATAATAAAATGAAATAAAAAAGTTTATTAATATGAATAAGAATACACAAAGTAATGTACATATAAGTACAGTACTAATGAGTACAAATGTTGACTGAATAGAGGCTAGCTGCCTCCCCAACCTCCTTAATACAATGCCCTTACCACTGACACTACCATTTATAATGAATTCTTCATTTTGACTATGGAATATGATAGAGTGATGTGTTACAAACAACTGAAATGGTAAAATGTTCTCAGCTAATTAAGTGAAAAGCCGCGAGTAAGTGAAGCACTGAGGCAGCAGCGGCACCAGCCATGTGTTGCCAGTCAGCTGATCACTCGAGCCAGAGCAGCCTTGTGCTGGATGCGTCTCTTTACCCTCACTGACACCACTCATCCTTCCCTGACACTCACCACTAATGCAACCTGCCTCTCCTGACAACTTCCACCATTGACACCACCTGCCTTCCCTGACACCATTATCACTACCTGCCTACCCTGACAACTGACACCACCCATCCTTTCCTGACACTCACCACTAACACAACCTGCCTCCTGACAACCATTGACACCACCTGCCTTCCCTGACACCATTATCACTACCTGCCTTCCCTGACAACTGACACATGCCTCCTGGCAACTTTCACCACTGACACCACCTGCCTTCCAGGACAACACTACCTGTCTCCCCTGACAATTTCCACCATTGACACCATCTGCCTCCCATGACATCATCTACCACTGACACCACCTGCTTCCCCTGACCACTACTTCCACTACTGACACCATCTGCCATCCATAACAATTTCCACCACTGACACCACCTGTCTCCCATGACAACTTCCACCACCAGTCTTTTCTGAGAACAACTTCCAACATTGACACCACCTGCCTCTTTTGACAACAACTTCCACCACTGACGCCAACTGCCTCCCCTGAAAACTTACACCACCAGTCGTTTGACAACAACTTCCAACACTAACTCCACCTGCCTCCCATGAGAATAACTTCCACCACCTTCCCCCCTGACACTAAACCACAACTACTGACACCACTTGCCCCACCTCCATCCCTCACCAATGACACCAACTGCTTCCCCTGACACCATTTTATCATCCTTCAACCCCTTCTCCCTGGAAACAATAAATAAGCAAAATAAAACTCTGTACAATTATTTACTCTTTGGCGATTCATAGTTGAAGACAGCCACCTCCAATACTCGATCTCAGTGACCACTTGAACGAGCAATCCACACTTGATACACTTTCACCCACCGATGAGTAAGCATGGAGTCAAAAGCTTACTAGTTCAATACCCACTGATGACTAAGGAAGGCGTCAAAAATTAAAAGCCATTTGGTTTTGTGAAAACCGCAGCTTTGGACATCATAATGGGGCCTCGACTTATGATGCTAATCCGTTCCCAGAGACGGATCATAACTCGAAATATCGTAAGTCGAAGCGATTTTTCCCTTAAGAAATAAAGGGAATTGAATTAATCCGTTCCCCACCCTCAAATATTAACATACAAATACATTTTATACTGAATACAATGTTTTTTTCTAACTACAATACAGTTTCTCTTACCTTTATGGAGGGCTCTTGATGGCGTATGGAAGATGGTGATGAGGGGGAAGGAGGAGAGTTGTTACTGTTTGGAAGGGGAGTCCCCTTCCATTATCACATCAGGCAGTGATGTTTTCTCTGGGGTACTCTCTCTCTCCTACGTTTTGCCTGAATACCACTAGGACCTGGTTGTGGTTCAGTGCTTGTTTGTCTCACTACAAATTTGTCAAGAGACGTTTGTTTTTCCATTCGTTTTAACATTTGTCTGTAATGATGCATCACAGTATCATTGAATAGGTTAAGGCAACGACCTACTGCAGCTTGATTTGGGCGAGTCGTTTCAGCAAAGGTTTGCAATTCTTCCCATGCTGCACACATTTTCTTAATTGTTGAGGAAGAGACGTTCTGTACTCTTGTTTCTGCTCTATGGTCATCCTTACATGGATTTTCACATGTTGAGCCTTACCACTGACTTTCCTGGGACTCATGGCGTGATATATAATAATTACTTTATGTTCAAAATGCAAAAAATCACCACAAAAGCGGAATTTCTTATAGGCGTGATCGTCACTAAGCGGGCAGCTGTAGTAAACTGAGGCAGGTCGGCCGTGTGACCAGGAACCACGCGCTCGGTCGACCCGAACGTGTACCAACAAATATCGGAAGTCGACGACACCATCGGACGTCGAGTCGCATTTTTCTATGAAATTTACATCGTAACTCGAAATTATCATAAGTAGGGGCTATCGTATGTTGAGGTGCCACTGTATATGCATATACACTTGTAAGGATTTTCATTGCGAACACATTGATACCAAAATAAAAGACCTGGGACGAGAATTGAGGTAATAAAGTTAAAAAGAGTAAACACACATTATTGCTCTTTATTAGCGCTCACGAGGGTAACGCACCGTCACTTTCTCTGTTTGCTGTGGGTGGTACGTCGGGCTTTTGGACTTTATATTTACATATACACCTGTAGGGAATTCTATTGCGAACACAATGATACAAAAATGAAAGACCTAAGACGAGAATTGAGGTGACCAAAGTGAAAAAAGTGTACACATTTCATTGCTCTTTAGCGCTCCCAGGTAACACACTCACTTTGTCTGCTTTGTGCGGGTGGTATGCCGGGTTTTAGGACTTCACATGCATTTAATCGTGTAGAGAATTCTATTACGAATACATTGATATCAAATTGGAAAACCTAGGATGAGAATTAAGGTGACAAAGTTGAAAAGAATATACACTTCTCAGTATTACCGCGCTCTCTAATGGACGGCCCAGCGCTCCTCCCTGCTCGCATCACCTGCTTTCATCACATCGGCGGGTGAAGCCCACCACGGTTTTTTACAATATATGCATATACTCCTGTTGGGAATTTTATTGCAAACACAATGATACCAAAATAGAAAGACCTAGGACGAAAATTGAGGTGACCAAAGTGAAGGAAAGAACACATTTTATCGCTCTAGTGCGCTCCTGGGTAACTTTCTCGCACTTTCTCCGTTTGCTGCAGGAGGTAAGCAGGGCTTTTTGAGTTTATTTGCTTTGAGTTCTGTAGAGCATTCTATTGCGAACACATTGATACAAAATTGAAAAACCTAGGACGAGAATTAAGGTGACAAAGTTGAAAAGAATCTACACTTTTCAGTATTACCGCACACTCCCGCAAGCTCACGCGGAACGTCCAAAACCATTAGGGTAGGAGAAATGCTCGCTCGCCCATAACACGAAAGTGTTAATCAAACATTTGTATGTTCCACTGAACATTTAGTACCGAATGCAATTTGTTCGGATCATCCAGGAATTTGTTAGAGTGGGGTTTGTTAGAGTGAGGATGCAATGTTTTAATTCTTAATTTTTAGATTTTTTTCTCACATCTGATATGCTGTGCATATCAGCTTATCTGATATGCTGTGCGTATCAGCTTATCTGATACAATGTGCGTATCAGCTTATCCAATACGCTGTGCGTCGTACCTGCATGACGTGACGGTCTCACGTAATGCAGGTCAGCGTTCAATCCCCCGACCATCCAAATGGTTGGGTGCCATTCCTTCCCACCCGTCCCATCCCATATCCTGATTCTGATCCCTTCCCAGTGCTACATAGTCTAAATGGCTTGGCGCTTTCTCCTGATAGTTTCCTTCCTTCCATCTAGAAATCCAACGTTCTGCTTGCAACTCATTTTGTATGTACTTTTACCTAAATAAAGTATCATTATTATTATAATCAATAGCTGTACCCAGCCGCGCATTGCTGTGGCTCAGCAACGCATGTGCGTTGCTGAGCAACAGCAACCCTCCCACATCTCCCAGTCCTCCCCACCATTCCCCCCTCCCTCCCCTATCCCCTCGTCTTCCCAACCATTCCTCACTCCCCCAGTCCCCTCATCCTTCCAACCATTTCCTCCCTCCCCCATCCCTATGTCCTCCACACCATTTCCCCCCCCCTCCCCCATCCCTATGTCATCCCCACCATCCACCACTCCACCGTCCCCTCATCCTCCTAATCATTCCCCACTCCACCGTCCCCTTGTCCTCTCCACCATCTGCCACTCCCCCGTCCCCTCGTCCTCCTTACCATTCCCACCTCCCCCGTCCCCTCATCCTCCCCACCATCCCCCACTTCCCTGTTCCCTTGTCCTCCTCCACCAATCTCCATTCCCCTGTCCCCTCGTCCTCCCCACCATCCCCCACTTCTGTCCCCTCGTCCTCCCTACCATTCCCCACTCCCTCATACGATGCATTCCAAATGATCTGATGTTCCCATCAGAAAATTGGGAACATCAAATGATCTGATGTTCTCATCACTGAAATAAGAAAAACAATTAAAAAACGAAATGAAAAAAAATGTATACTATACTATACATAGTATATACTATACATTACTATAAACTATACTCACAAAATGAGCGGTATGGTAAACAACAAGGCTCAATTCCAACACAATGTCACACAAAATACTGTAATTAAATAAAAATTTAAATATTTCAAAATCTACGAAAATTCTATTTATCATTGAAATCGGAAACATTGAAATGGAAACGAAACATATTTAGTATAGCGTGAGTTGCTCTTATGTGCAACAGATGGCACAGTTTTAAAAAAATATCATGTTTTTACCTGTCACAGGTGTGGCATCTATACTTATACTCACGAAATGAACGGGATGGTAAACAATATACCTCAGTTCCAACGCAAGGTCACACACAAAATAATTAAATCAAAATGTATGAAAATTTAATGTCAATGCAATCAAAAACATTGAAATGGGATCATAACATAGCATAGCATGTGTTGCTCTTACGTGCAACAGATGACGCTATTTTTTGAAAAAAAAAAAAAAAAAAAAGGTTTTTAACCGTCACAGGTTTGGCATCTATACTTGTACTTACAAAATGAACGGTATGGTAAGCAACACAGCTCAATTTCAACACAATGTCACACAAAATAATTCAATAAAAATTAAAATAAATCGAAATCTATGAAAATTAAATTTATCAATGCAATGGGAAACGTTGAAATGGAATTCGTAACATATTTAGTATTGCATGTGTGTTGCTATTACATGCAACAGATGGCGCTGTTTTTGAAAAAAAAAAAATGTTTTTACCTGTCACAGGTGTGGCATCTATATAGTAGGTATATAAAAACATGCACATATTCGAATGAAACGTTGTGTCAGAATTTCAAAGCAATCGGTGAAGAACTTTGGGAGATAACAGCGTGTGTTGCTCTTACGTCCAACAGATGGGGCTGTTTTTAAAAAAAAGGCATGTTTTTTCCTGTCACAGGTAAGGCACATATTTAGTAGGTATATAAAAACACGCGCCTATTCGAATGCAACATCGTGTCAAAATTTCAAAGCAATCGGTAACGAGGTTTCGAGGATTTCTCTCGTGAAAAACATATAAAAAACACAGTTTAAAAAAAAATGTTTTTTTTCCGTCACAGATGTGACATCAATATACAGTAGTATGTATATAAAAACCTGCTCGGATGTGAATGGAACATTGTGTGAAAATTTCAAAGCAATCGGTGAAGAACTTTCGGAGATTAACGATTTTGAACAAACGAACATTTCCATTTTTATTTATATAGATTATTATTATTATCAAACCATAATGTAGGATAGAAAACAGAAGATACTTTTTTGCCCATAGGGCTATGAACCCTGGAACCACCTATCTGCCAAAGCTGTTGCAGGGCAAATGTGGTGGGGATACCTTTGACAATTCACCAGTTTCTGTCTTGACTGAGGCCACTCGAGACACTGGACCTCAGGTTAATTTGGATAAATTATTATTCAATCTAATGAATAATATCTTGAGGTTATCTTGAGATGATTTTGGGGATTAGTGTCCCTGCGGCCCGGTCCTCGACCAGGCCTCCTTTTTGTTCAACCCGTTCTCGCAAATTTAATAAGTCAATATTAACTTATTAAATATGTGCATAGGTGACATACTTAACATAATAGATACCCTTAAAAAGATTCATAGAAAACACCGACCTTACCTAACCTTGTTAGTATCTTAAGATAAGCATCTTATTGCTTCGTAATTACAATTATTACCTAACCTATAATAGTATAGGTTTAGTAATAATTGTAATTACGAAGCAATAAGATGCTTATCTTAAGATACTAACAAGGTTAGGTAAGGTCGGTGTTTTCTATGAATCTTTTTAGGGGTTTCTATTATGTTTAGTATATCACCTATGCACGTAGTTAATAAGTCAATATTGACTTTACGAATTTGCGAGAACGGGTTGTTTTGTTACACATCCCCCAAGAAGCAGCCTGTAGCAGTTGTCTAAATCCCAGGTACCTATTTACTGCTAGGTAACAAGGGCATCAAAGTGAAAGAAACATTTGGCCTATTTGTCTCCACCTCCACTGGGGATCGAATCCGGGAGCTCAGGACTACGAATCCGAAGAGCTGTCCACCCAGCTGTCAGGCGCCGTATAAGGTATACTACTATAAGGTATACGATAAGGCATACTACTTTCCTGGGGTTTCCTAAGGATATTTTTAAACAAATTATAATTTGAATCTACTTACTGTCACCTAATTTTACGTTCACGTCACATTCCATGAACAGCCTCCCATGTTTAGGGAGATTCATAGTCACTGTGCTTAAGGCCTTTTTTTTCCCCTGACAAGGGAACACTGTATCATGTGTCATCACATCTCCTATGACAACAACAACAACTATCCTACCTTTTAAAGAATAATAGTAAACCAGGGGCATTAAAAAAAATATATGTGTTTACAATTTTTCAAAGTGGACTTGACAAGACCTCGCCGGGGAGCATCATTTCCCCTGCTTCCCACTCCATGCCAGCACCAGGGCACTCACCTCACATCTGATATGGAGCCCACACTCACGCCATAGCTCCGAGCAGCACCGAGAAGGGTGAGAAAGCAGAAGAGCAGCGGGTGTTGTGGCTGAGGCAGCGGTAGAGAAGAAGCAGGAGGCAGCAAGGCGGACGTGGCATGTTTGGCACCGCTTAACGGGATCACTATTACGCAAACACTACCCTTCACTCATTACCGCACGCCTATATCGGCACTTTATATATATATATATCTCCGTTCCTCTTTTAATTTTTCAATGTTTTAATTGAGAATCTGTAAAAAAAACAGGTATTTAAGATGATTAAGATGGTGGGAAGACACGCTGCCTTAATATAAAATGAGATAATGATGACAGCCGCAACATCCCGAGCGACCACCTACCGCTCCACTAATTATAATGGCCCTCAGGTACACTCACGTGTTATGCAAGAGGAGATGATGACAAATATATAAAAGATAAGAAAGAAGAAGAAAAAGACAAATTTAAGAGGAAGAAGCGACAGAAGACCATGTTTAAAACTTTAAGATTACCATGAAACTACCTGAATTTACTTAAAGGCCACAGCACTCTAGTGGCCTCGATAAGGGCAGGAAGCAGGTGGCTTGTCAAAGGTCACCCATATTTGTCCTGATGATTTTTTCAAGCTGGATTTAACAATTCAGGAGAATTTTGGCATTTATGGGTCCGGCGTGTATGCTGTTCCACAGGTTTATTACCCTGTGTGGGAATTAAAAGAGCATCTCCTGTTCTCAGTCCTATATTGTGGCTTGGTGAGCTTGAACCCGTTGCTCCTTGTTTGTGTTACATCTGACCTGTTGAAGAAGTCCGGATCAACATCCTCCAAATTGATCAGTTTTAATTTAGTTTATTTAATATGCACCCAATACCCATATTGAGAATACTGAGAAAGGCCTTTGACTATTTGACTACCCAATACTGAGAAAGGCCTTTGATACTGTTAATCACAATTACCTCTTACGTAAACTCCATCATTATGGAATTCGAGGCCATACACTGGACTATATCCAATCCTATCTTAGTGATAAACACCAATATGTAGCCATCAATAATATAACCTCTCCCACTCTACCAATAACCGTTGGAGTGCCACAGGGCAGCATTTTGGGACCTCTCTTATTTCTTATTTACATCAATGATCTGCCTAACGTCTCTAACATTCTGAAACCTATTTTGTTTGCTGATGATACTACCCTCATCTACTCTAACCCCAACCCACATACACTAAATAATGTTGTTAATAATGAACTAAAAAAAAGTCCACTTATGGATGTCAACCAACAAACTAACACTTAACATAGAAAAGACCTACTACATCTTATTTGGAAGTAAATCTACAAATGCAATTCAGTTTCAGATAGACAATGTAAACATTAGCAATAAAAATGATGGAAAGTTTCTTGGCCTATTCCTAGACAAGAGACTCAACTTCAGTACCCATATACAACACATAACAAAGAAAGTCTCTAAAACAGTTGGTATACTCTCCAAAATCAGATATTATGTACCTAACTCTGCTCTCATCTCTCTATATTATGCACTAATCTATCCCTATCTTAATTATTGTATCTGTGCATGGGGTTCAACCACTGCAAACCACCTCAAGTCCAACATTACCCAGCAAAAATCTGCTATCAGAATAATAACAAATTCTGCTTTCAGACAACACTCAGCCCCCTTGTTTAACTCCCTAAACATGCTAAACATAATCTCACTCCACAAATTCTCTTGTGTCAACTACATTTACAAAACCCTGTTCTTAAATGCAAATCCTGCTCTGAAACTCTCCCTGGACAGATGTAATAGGACCCATTATCACCACACCAGAAATAAATATCTCTTTGATATCCCCAGAGTCAAACTTAATTTGTGTAAACACTCTATGCAAATAAAGGGACCCAATCTATGGAACTCACTCCCTATTGAATTGAAAAGCTGTCCAACTTTTGCATCATTCAAAAACAATACTAAAAAGTACCTAATTTTCTGAGGTTGGAAGAAAACGTGCTCAGATTGGGGACTTGTTTATTTTATAATGGTAAATAATAAATTAATATATAATAAATTAATATATAATAAATTAATATATAAATTATTAAATAATAAATTAATAAATAAAATAATTATTATTATATAATAAATAATAATAATAACAAATAGTATAATGATAAGCAATTATTTTTAATGAATCAAATAGCTAATTAGGATGAATGATAAATAATTATTGACTAGTGCATAACAATAAAGTATTAAGGAATAATTATAATGAATAATCCTTTCTAAGATAATCGTTTTGTAAGAGCAGCTGCTGGCTTGGGAAGAGGGGCCACGCCGTCTCCGTCCCGGTTTATATAACCTCGGGTCAATGCGCGCGCAGCTTGGGGCGGTTAAAGTCAGCTTCCAGACATACGTTCTCTTCCACTCAGAAAACCCACCATTTTTGGGAAAAACAGTGTTCTTTTCATCTTCATAGTTTTTTACCTTTTGCTTTAAAACCACTGTATCTATTGCTACCCAATCTCCCAATCTTTATGTATCCAATCTGAACATCTTTATCATTGCGATCATTGCTGTCTTCTTATATGTACTGTCAATCTGCTGTATGGTGTCTATTAATCTTGTTTAAATTACCAATCAAGCTGTCAATGTAATCAATCAGAGCTTTAATATACCAATGTGCTTTAATATACTTACTAATCTCTCTCATCTCATTTTTTTGCAATATATTTGTTATCATTTTATTAATTCTGATAGAATTTACCTACTTAAAATTATCTGTTAGATTAAGGACCTGCCCGAAACGCAGCGCGTACTAGTGGCTGTACAAGAGTGCAATTACTGTACCATGCTATGTATTCTCACAAACCCAATGTACCTTCTTGTATATAAATAAATAAATAATAAATAAAATAAATATTGTGGGCGGTATAGGGGAAATGATTTCAGAGGCACATAATGGGCTCAGGGACTGAATCACACAATTCATTTAGCTAAGCAAGTGTTATGACGTAGCCTGAAGAATGAGTCTACCTGTCTGAGAGTTATATTCCGCCTTCCTGACCTAATTGAGAGGTCAGAGAATATATATATATATATATATATATATATATATATATATATATATATATATATATATATATATATATATATATATATATATATATATATATATATCTGAATATGTTAGACATTAAGTCACTGCACATTCTCCATTCTTACCCTGCCAACGGGTAAGGATGGAGGAATAGATAACCGGGTAAAAGTCGGAATAAGGAATACCTTTACAAGAGATGGGACAAGAGCGGACAGCTTCCCTGGCAGCAGCATCTGCACGCTCATTTAAAGACACCAATATGGCTGGGAACCCAACAAAACTCAACCAACTTAAATTTACTGTGAACAAGAAACAGCCAATGCTGGTTCTCGACAACTACTGGATGAACCGGATTAAAGGACCCGAGAGCCATGAGGGCACTACGAGAGTCAACAACAACTACAAAGGAAGATTGACAACGAGAAAGCAGGAGACGAAGAGCATAGTGAATAGCATAAAGCTCCGCTGTGAAGATGCTAGTCTCCGGAGGTAAGCGACACATATAAGTGCAATCAGGAAAAACAACAGAGTAGCCTACACCGTCCGCAGACTTAGACCCATCGGTGAAGAAGGAAACGGAGCGGTAGTGAGAAGAAAAGTGCTCAAAGATCAAAATATCAAAGATCAAAATATTTGGCCCACGAAGCGGAACCAAACAAGGCTTGATATGCATCAGTATGGGAAGGAATCGAGCGAGTGCGGCCGTGTCTAGGACGGCGTTGAGAACCCCCAGAGAGAGAGAGGGGTTAAAAGGCACAGTAGTCACAACGAGAGACTGAGCCGTGCCAGGGACGAGGTAGTCACCATTGGGGGCTTGGGGCTCGACCCAGCCACAGAGGAGGGAGGAGAGCCGAGGGGAGTAATCAGAAAGGCCAAAGGAGGAGCAAGGTCGGGGCCCAATGCAGCGGAGGCTACAGAGCCTGGTCTTCCAACACGGACCAACTCGGGGGCTTGGTCGCCCACCCCACGAGCCTGAGAAGGTAAAAGAGGAACAGAATTCGACATGAGTACGAAAGAAAAACATTCATTCACGAATGTGCCCCCACACCCACCATGGAGCCACAATTAGAGGCAGGACACCCAACAAGAACCTATCGCCGATCATGCCGGGGCCCCCCAGGGGTGCATCGTGAGCATACGCTCCACAAACGCCACCTTAAGAACCGACAGTCCGTCGAGATCAGATTCAGTGACGAAAGGAGGATTGACAATAAAAGGTTTCCCTCGCTCTCAAGTAAGTCCGCCACCATCTTGTCGGAAATTTCCGACACCAAAAATACTAATCCTTGACACAATAAGATAAATACGTTGTATTAAGATACTAATCTAACTAACTGTACTAATAGAAGTTCTAGAACATGCTAAGGGACGATTGCATCAGCCACCACATGTTCACGGTGACTATTCCTTTGCCTAGCACTTGATAGAAACTTTGTCTTCAATCTGCTTTCATTTGTTATTGATATATTAGGTAGAGTTTAAGCACTGTTCATAGTAATTGAGAAGAATAAATTCACGTATAAATTAGCATTTACCTCCTTTCATTCGTAACTTTGCGCCAAAAATTCGTGCCATGACTACCAGCTGATGAGAGGAGGGGGACGCCGCGCCATGCGACGGAGTTCAGGAGCACCCGAGACGCGGAGAGGCGTCCGTCCGAAAAACCGTCCGGCGTCTGTCCGGAAAGGCGTCCAGCGTCCGTCCGGAGAGGCGTCCGTGTCCGTGAGAGGCGAAGGGGCCACCGTCCTCTCCCGATAGACGCCATATTTGTGCTTATAAACTGCAGGAAGGAAGGAAGGAATTATCAAGGGAAAGCGCCAAGCCATTACGACTATATAGCACTGGGAAGGGGTCAGGATAAGGATTTGGTGATGGGACGGGGAATGGAATGGTGCCCCAACCACTTGGACGGTCGGGGATTGAACGCCGATCTGCATGAAGCGAGACCGTCGCTCTACCGTCCAGCCCAAGTGGTTGGGTTTATAAACTGCAGAATTGTGCCCCTCAGAGTTACAAACTGAGCAGCAGAGTCGTGCTGTTGAACGGATTACCATGTATCAAGCTGTCGCAGTCTCCAAGCACGAAAGGACATGTCCCAGTTGAATCCATTTGGTTGTGAGCTCTTAACATTAGAATTCCAACCGTGTTACAAGGCATGATTAACAAAAAAACACCAGTAAGCCTCTCACAATTTTATCAAGTATTATTTCCTATGTCATAATGTCAATATAGTAGACTGTTGCAGTTGGTACATTGTAATTCCCCGGCCACGAGGTCAACATTTACTGCATAACCCACCTGATTACTCTCGTGTTCTTGCTGGTTCAGGAGGAAACCTTCAGATCAGCTAAGCTGAAGTTTTTGTAAACTAATCAGTAGTAGTGTAGACTACTAACTACTAAAAATTGATACTATTTGAATTTCCATGTATATTTAAACAGGTAGACTTAGCATTATTAATCTACCCCCCAAATTTTGTGGCAGTGGAAACCCCCGACAAGTAACCAATATTAATACAGTCCGCTCTTACAATTTATTTAATTTCTAGTAACAATACTCAGAAATACTTGTTGAGAACTTCCCACACATCTCTTATTGTGATGTCTGTCTGTGTGTGTCTCTCTCTCTCTCAATATTTACCAATTCTCAACTCACACACACACACATACACATATATTAATAGCAAAATATTTTAAAAATATATATACAATGAAGGTTTTAGGTGCAATGGAATAGACAAACAGCTAATTTAACAAATTATTCCTTTTATTTCTTTATTTTTGTTATAAACTTAATAACAAGACATTGAACCAGTTCCTTCTCACAGGGCGAGGATATCATAGATATCCTTCTCACAGGACGAGGATCCCATGGTATTCCCTTATACGGAACAAATAGTCCTCCGTCCGCGCCTTGTCCCTCATAACCTGCTCCTTAGGCATCCTCAGTCCGTCTCTGTCTGTCCCCCACTTGGCGCACTTTGCCTCATACCGCTCAATCCTCTTGCGGTCTCGGTGGAAGGTGGAGTCCGTGGTGGTGTCGTCTCTGATGTGGTCCTGTAGGCGGCGGAGCAGGTTGGGCAGGGATGGCCGCCACTCTTGGTTGGACAATGTCGCCTCTTGGAACAGGTTCACTAGTACCGGATCTTTGGTACCTGTTACCACTAGGATCTCCTGCATCAGACGGCCGTATTGGAACACGTCTGAGGAGAAGGTGCTGGGTTCACCAGCCAAGAGTTCGGGGGCGTAGAGCGGGTAGTCCTCGGGGTCACCTTTTGTAAGGACCACTTCACCACTCTTACAGGAGAGGCCGAAGTCGATCACACTAATTTTTGGGTGGTCGGGTGAGCCTTCAATCATTATATTGTTAGATTTTATGTCGTTATGAACATACCCTTTTGTGTGGACATGTAATAATTTTAGGCCAATTTTAAACCCAATCTGCACTACGTCGTATTGCGGGTGGCATAAAATCTTATCCACGTTCGTGTCCCCTTTATAAGTGGTGAGGAGAGCTGGGCGATCGTGAGACACCGCCAGTAGGAGGGGCGCGCCTCCAGCCCCTTTCAGCTCTGACAAGACGCTGGCTTCCCGCTTGAAGCTCTTAGCGGCCGATGCATGGTTGGCCACTTTAAGTGCGGCCTGCTCTCCGTGCCAGTTAACCAGGACTACTCTACCGTAAGTCCCGGAGCCAAGAGTTTTTATTTTCTTCCTTAGGAGCTGCGCCACGTCGTGAGCCCCAAGACGCTCCATTTTGCCAGACTAACTAGTCACATGGCCAGCTAGTTAAGCAGGAGCTAATATCCTAGATGCCAGACAATATAGTCAAGAGGATCACCAGGGCTGGCCAGAGGGGCAGGCAAGGGAAAATGTTCATGGTCCTCACACCATTTTGATCACCCGTCAAGTTTACCTTAGGAACACCGTACACAGGACTTTGTCCTCAAGTTGTCAAGTGCAGTTTGACGGCGACTGTCAAGATGATTTTCATCTGAGATGGTAATGCTTTCATCTGAGATGGTAATGCTTTCATCTGAGGTGGTAATGCATTCATCTGAGATGGTAATGCTTTCATCTGAGACGGTAATGCTTTCATCTGAGACGGTAATGCTTTCATCTGAGATGGTAATGCTTTCATCTGAGATGGTAATGCTTTCATCTGAGATGGTAATGCTTTCATCTGAGACGGTAATGCTTTCATCTGAGATGGTAATGCTTTCATCTGAGATGGTAATGCTTTCATCTGAGGTGGTAATGCATTCATCTGAGATGGTAATGCTTTCATCTGAGATGGTAATGCTTTCATCTGAGATGGTAATGCTTTCATCTGAGACGGTAATGCTTTCATCTGAGATGGTAATGCTTTCATCTGAGGTGGTAATGCTGTCAAGAGTGACACAGTTTACATAAGAGTAAGTTGTGAGTTTTGAGATAGTGAGGTAATTTTGTAAGTGAAAATGTTTGTGAGTAGTGTGGTAGTGATGGTGGTGGTGAGTAGTGTGGTAGTGATGGTGTTGGTGAGTAGTGTGGTAGTGATGGTGTTGGTGAGTAGTGTGGTAGTGATGGTGTTGGTGAGTAGTGTGGTAGTGATGATGTTGGTGAGTAGTGTGGTAGTGATGGTGAGTAGTGTGGTAGTGATAGTGTTGGTGAGTAGTGTGGTAGTGTTGGTGTTGGTGAGTAGTGTGGTAGTGATGATGGTGAGTAGTGTAGTAGTGATGATGGTGAGTAGTGTGGTAGTGATGATGGTGAGTAGTGTAGTAGTGATGATGGTGAGTAGTGTGGTAGTGATGATGTTGGTGAGTAGTGTGGTAGTGATGGTGTTGGTGAGTAGTGTGGTAGTGATGGTGAGTAGTGTGGTAGTGATGATGGTGAGTAGTGTGGTAGTGATGATGGTGAGTAGTGTGGTAGTGATGATGGTGGTGAGTAGTGTGGTAGTGATGGTGATGGTGAGTAGTGTGGTAGTGATGGTGGTGGTGAGTAGTGTGGTAGTGATGGTGAGTAGTGTGGTAGTGATGATGGTGAGTAGTGTGGTAGTGATGGTGTTGGTGAGAAGTGTGGTAGTGATGATGTTGGTGAGTAGTGTGGTAGTGATGATGAGTAGTGTGGTAGTGATGATGTTGGTGAGTAGTGTGGTAGTGATGGTGATGGTGAGTAGTGTGGTAGTGATGGTGGTGGTGAGTATTGTGGTAGTGATGATGTTGGTGAGTAGTGTGGTAGTGATGGTGATGGTGAGTAGTGTGGTAGTGATGGTGGTGGTGAGTAGTGTGGTATTGATGGTGATGGTGAGTAGTGTGGTAGTGATGATGTTGGTGAGTAGTGTGGTAGTGATGGTGATGGTGAGTAGTGTGGTAGTGATGGTGTTGGTGAGTAGTGTGGTAGTGATGATGTTGGTGAGTAGTGTGGTAGTGATGGTGTTGGTGAGTAGTGTGGTAGTGAGGATGTTGGTGAGTAGTGTGGTAGTGATGATGGTGAGTAGTGTAGTAGTGATGATGGTGAGTATTGTAGTAGTGATGGTGTTGGTGAGTAGTGTGGTAGTGATGGTGAGTAGTGTGGTAGTGATGGTGTTGGTGAGTAGTGTGGTAGTGATGGTGAGTAGTGTGGTAGTGATAGTGTTGGTGAGTAGTGTGGTAGTGTTGGTGTTGGTGAGTAGTGTGGTAGTGATGATGGTGAGTAGTGTAGTAGTGATGATGGTGAGTAGTGTGGTAGTGATGATGGTGAGTAGTGTAGTAGTGATGATGGTGAGTAGTGTGGTAGTGATGATGTTGGTGAGTAGTGTGGTAGTGATGGTGTTGGTGAGTAGTGTGGTAGTGATGGTGAGTAGTGTGGTAGTGATGATGGTGAGTAGTGTGGTAGTGATGATGGTGAGTAGTGTGGTAGTGATGATGGTGGTGAGTAGTGTGGTAGTGATGGTGATGGTGAGTAGTGTGGTAGTGATGGTGGTGGTGAGTAGTGTGGTAGTGATGGTGAGTAGTGTGGTAGTGATGATGGTGAGTAGTGTGGTAGTGATGGTGTTGGTGAGAAGTGTGGTAGTGATGATGTTGGTGAGTAGTGTGGTAGTGATGATGAGTAGTGTGGTAGTGATGATGTTGGTGAGTAGTGTGGTAGTGATGGTGATGGTGAGTAGTGTGGTAGTGATGGTGGTGGTGAGTAGTGTGGTAGTGATGATGTTGGTGAGTAGTGTGGTAGTGATGGTGATGGTGAGTAGTGTGGTAGTGATGGTGGTGGTGAGTAGTGTGGTAGTGATGGTGATGGTGAGTAGTGTGGTAGTGATGATGTTGGTGAGTAGTGTGGTAGTGATGGTGATGGTGAGTAGTGTGGTAGTGATGGTGTTGGTGAGTAGTGTGGTAGTGATGATGTTGGTGAGTAGTGTGGTAGTGATGGTGTTGGTGAGTAGTGTGGTAGTGAGGATGTTGGTGAGTAGTGTGGTAGTGATGATGGTGAGTAGTGTAGTAGTGATGATGGTGAGTATTGTAGTAGTGATGGTGTTGGTGAGTAGTGTGGTAGTGATGGTGAGTAGTGTGGTAGTGATGATGTTGGTGAGTAGTGTGGTAGTGATGGTGAGTAGTGTGGTAGTGATGATGTTGGTGAGTAGTGTGGTAGTGATGGTGAGTAGTGTGGTAGTGATGGTGTTGGTGAGTAGTGTGGTAGTGATGGTGAGTAGTGTGGTAGTGATGATGGTGAGTAGTGTGGTAGTGATGATGGTGGTGAGTAGTGTGGTAGTGATGGTGATGGTGAGTAGTGTGGTAGTGATGGTGGTGGTGAGTAGTGTGGTAGTGATGATGGTGAGTAGTGTAGTAGTGATGATGGTGAGTAGTGTGGTAGTGATGGTGGTGAGTAGTGTGGTAGTGATGATGGTGAGTAGTGTGGTAGTGATGGTGGTGAGTAGTGTGGTAGTGATGGTGTTGGTGAGTAGTGTGGTAGTGATGATGGTGAGTAGTATAGTAGGGATGATGGTGAGTAGTGTGGTAGTGATGATGGTGAGTAGTGTGGTAGGGATGATGGTGAGTAGTGTGGTAGTGATGATGGTGAGTAGTGTAGTAGTGATGGTGTTGGTGAGTAGTGTGGTAGTGATGATGGTGAGTAGTATAGTAGGGATGATGGTGAGTAGTATAGTAGGGATGATGGTGAGTAGTGTGGTAGGGATGATGGTGAGTAGTGTGGTAGTGATGGTGTTGGTGAGTAGTGTGGTAGTGATGATGGTGAGTAGTGTAGTAGGGATGATGATGTCAATCACAACGCTGTAAATGCTTCACCCACGTACTACAAATACAAATAATCGCCAACAGAACCTAAACACCTAACCTAACCTATACCTATATATGCAGAATATGGTAATATATAATGATATTAATTTATATATGAGAAAATTCATGTTTTGAATGAACAGCCATGATAACACCTGCAAAGGATTCCTGATCAACCAGGCTGTGACTCATACGTCAGGCTACGAGCAGCCGCGTCCAGCAGCCTGATTGGCCAGTCCAGCAACGAAGAGGCCTGGTCGAGGACCGGGCCGCGGGGAGGCTAAGCCCCGAACCGAACACAAGGTAACCACAAGGTAAGGTAACATGTTGAAATTGATGAACGCGTCTTTGAGGTCGACCGCTGGATGGAATGGACTTGGTCTGAGGCCGGGTTGCTTACACAGCTTCAAGATAGATGAGGCAAAAGTGAGCAATTGTTGTGGCCATCCTCGAATTGTTAAGTTCAAGAAGTAGAAGGCTCTGAACCAGGCTCCACTGTTTGCTGGAAGTGTTTGATATAAGTAAGTAATTATCAAAAGAAGGCACCAAACCGGGAAGGCTATGTAGCACCATCAAATGTGCGGGATAATCAGAGGGCGCTAAATATCACCAAGGATGCCAACACGAGAACAAAAACGCATAAAGCGAACAATATCAAAAGTATCCGAGGCACCAAGAATACTATCGAGAGACAAGCGACTACGGGAGATGGTCGGAAAACAAGACACGCTCGTTCTGAAAGTCAGGACATTCAACAAGGATATGCACGACCGTAAGAGGGACAATGCAATTAGGACAATAAGGAGCAGGACGGCGCTCCATCAAGTGACCATGAGTTAAGAGAATATGGCCAATACGCAACCTCACCAGAGCCGTTACCCATCGCCGGTTACGGTGGTTGAAGGACGGTCACGAGGACACACAACTTTTAAGAGTACGTAGTTTGTTACCAGTAACAGACGACCAACAAGCCTGCCAACGGGTAAGGATGGAGGAATGGATAACCAGGTAAAAGTCGGAATAAGGAATACCTTTACAAGAGATGGGACAAGAGCGGACAGCTTCCCTGGCAGCAGCATCTGCACGCTCATTTAAAGACACACCAATATGGCTGGGAACCCAACAAAACTCATCCAACTTAAATTTACTGTAAACAAGAAACAGCCAATGCTGGTTCTCGACAACCACTGGATGAACCGGATTAAAGGACCCGAGAGCCATGAGGGCACTACGAGAGTCAACAACAACTACAAAGTAAGATTGACAACGAGAAAGCAGGAGACGAAGAGCATAGAGAATAGCATAAAGCTCCGCTGTGAAGATGCTTGTCTCCGGAGGTAAGTGACTGTTACGACCCTGGGTTCTCCAGTGGAAACCAGAGGTCAAAATTGAGCTATTAAACTTTCTGGTAGTACAGTTGGGCATCTAGAATGTCAATTGTTTGTATCTTCCCTGCCAGACGTAAGACTATTATTGTTTCTCAAAGAGCATTTAAAGACTGAGCTGGGGGTTGATTATTAAATAATAACATAGGCACCAACTTTGCTTACTAATACTTTCTAATCATTCATAAAGTAACAATACGTTTCATAGGGGAAGATCTTTAATGGGCTTAGCTGCACGATCAATTAGGCTCCTCCCGGCACCACAACATGAGGGAGGCAGCTGGTGGCTAGCTCGGTCTTCTCTCTGGCTGGTGTGTGTGGATAAGACCTACTCTGTGGCTGCTCCCCTACTCTCCTTCCTTCTCCTCTTACTTATTTCCCTTACCTGAAGTTCCTGTATCCTTAAGCTAAGTACAGGGCATTAGTGAGTGTGCCTACTCTGGTAGTAACGATTGGTGAGACCTGGGGATAGTATTTTGCCAGTGTTTGGGTACCCCTAAGTGTTGTGTTTTGTATTAGGGTCCCACGTGGTTTCACTACCCTAAGCTGCATCCAGCTTCAGTGCTTATCCAGTAGTACTTTACCCTAGCTTGTTATTAGTGTAAACCTTGTATCCTGCCTACGTGGACCAAGGCTTTTAACGTAAGATAGTGTGGTAAAGTTATTATTATTATTGTTATTGGTGTGAGTGTATATGGGGGGGTTGTTAAGGGGTTAATAAATAAGTACATGAATTACAGAGTATCTCTTCTTCCAAGGTGGGAGCGCAGTGATCAACCCTTAGACTAACATATATGGTCTTGTAGCAAGTTATTACTACTGTGGATAGTTTATTTTGGGGGCCGGGCCTTTTAGCTCTCCCATATTTGATACTCTTGTCTTCTAACTACCTATACCCCTTAATAGTACCAGTACCCCATAGAAGCCCCACTCATATCAGTTTATAACAAGTGGTTGGCCAGTCCGGGAGGAACATTATAAGTGTAAAAAATTAGATTCTTGAGTGCCAAAATTAAAATTTTTTTATTTCCGCAGAACGGTTGTGTGCTAGCCTAGGGTCCAGCTCATCTAGCAAAGGACATTCTTGCACTGACTGGACACCCAGCTGGATCCCTTCACGATTAAGGTTAGTGTGGCCTTGTGTTAGGGGCCGTGCAAATTTTTGTTTTTTTTCCAATTTTTATTTTTTAATTTTTTCTTTGGCTGGGAGCTAAAATTATTAGTGATGTCTTCTGAAATGCAAAGACTGGCAAGGGAGCCTTCAGTGGTAGAGATAAAGAAACTTAAAAAGTCTAATTTAGTATTGTTAGGCCAGGAATTTGGCCTAGAATTAAATGTCGCAGATAAAAAGTGGACTTTGGTAAATGAAATATTAGAACATTGTATTGATGAACAACTATTGGCAAGTGATACACCTTTATGCCAGCCTAGCCAAGCAGAAAGTGCAACTCATAGGGAAAGTGAATTAGCTTTAGAGTTAGCAAAAATAAAATTAGAGGAGCAAAAACTCAAAACCGAGGAGGCTAGAATTAGAGCGAATGCCACTGGAACTCCACCTGCCGGGGATTCAAACCCCAGGCATTATGAGAAAAAGCATAATTTGCCTGAATTTTCCGAGTCTGACCCTGAAAGGTTTTTCAACCATTTTCAGAGAGTGGCCACGTCCATGAACTGGCCAAAGGAAGAGTGGGTGAAAATCCTACAGGGAAGACTTAGGGGTAAAGCACAAGATATTTTTATAAACATGCCTGACGACGAGTGTTTCGAATATGATAAAGTCAGGGAAGGTATTTTGCGGGCATATGAAATTACTCCTGAAGCTCACCGCCAAGTTTATCGTCACCTTAGGCCTACTCACAACCAACCGCTCACTGAATTTGTGAATGATCAAATTCGATTGTTTGATAGATGGATTCGCTCGGCGAAAGCCGAAACATACGAGGCTCTCAGGAACTTAATTTTAATGGAGCATTTTATAGATGTTATGCCAGAGAACGTATCACAATACATTAAAGGAAGGATAGAGTTAAATTCTAAAATAGGGGATTTGGCCAAGTTGGCAGAGAACTACCAATTGGCGGGCAAAAGGCCCAATAAAAATAATTATACCCCACAGAGTAGCAAACCTTATACCCACAGCCAGTCCAGACCAGCTCATTCTAACCCTTTACCTAATGCACCTTCTGTTTCAGACATAACTAACCCTGTTAAAGTGTCTAGCCCAACGGCACCTAAAGGTGAACCGAAGGGTAATTCTGTTAGTAATGTCTCTTCTCCCCGACGTTTTTGTGGTCACTGTAATCGTCCAAACCACACTATTAGCCGTTGTTGGCAACTGCACCCTGAAAAAAGACCCAATGCTCTAGTTGTGACACAGGGCTTGAGGCTTTCAGAAGGGTTAGGGAGTAAGACCTCCAACCCACAGTGGTTGGACTTGCTTACCCCATTCTTATCGAAAGGGAGACTACTTTTGTCTGAGGGTTCTTCCTGGAAGGACGTGGTGATCTTCCGAGACACCGGTGCCATCCAGACTTTAATTTTAGAGAGTGCGTTGCAAGGTGCCAACACTCTCGACACTGGAGAGGTGGTACTGGTCGAGGGTGTCACTAGTGATACTCGGGCAGTACCCCTCCATAAGGTTACCCTGGAATCTGATTTCCACAAGGGTGTTTGTACAGTCGGAGTCACTTCATACCTACCTTTCCCTAATGTTGATGTAATAGTTGGTAATGATTTAGCAGGGGATAAGGTAGGGGACTCCAGACTGCCTATTATGTTGCCTACCCCTAAGGTTTGCCTGGATCCACCCGCCGCAGAGGATAATGTTGTGTACCCTGCGTGCGCGGTGACCAGGTCTATGGGACTTAAATGTAAGGGCAGCCCTGTGCTTGCCAAGGTGGTAAATCCCGAGGTCACGAGGAGCTTTCCGAGTGGTGAAAACCAAGTGGACCTCGCGGACACATTCATGGCCCGACTCGATGACGTGGCCGAGGACATTGTGGAGAGCCTGCCACCGCCATCTACCGAGAGTAGTGGGGAGGTGGAGAACACTGTTGAGCCTCGGCCAATGGCATCTGACCAAGGCCTAGATGCCTCCTTGAGTGAGTTACAGAAAGCTGACCCCACTCTTGCAGATTGTCATGAAACAGCCGTCTCTATGGAGGAAATTGTAGACGCAGCAACTGGGTACTACTACAATGATCGGATTTTGATGAGAAAATGGAGACCACAGAGTGCTCCCTTGTCAAATGAGTGGGAGGTAGTCCACCAGGTTATGTTGCCGACCTGCTATAGAGAAAGAGTTTTGGCAGCTGCTCATGATGATTCTATGGGGGGACATCAAGGTATTAATATTACGTATCACAAAATTTTAAAGTATTTTTTCTGGCCCAAGCTGAAAAGCGATGTGGCAAAATTTTGTAATGCGTGTATTGTTTGTCAACTGGTTGGGAAACCAAACCAGACTCCACCTAAAGCTCCTCTAAGGCCTATTGTCGTGCCGGAGGAACCATTTTCTCATGTGGTAATGGACTGTGTTGGACCATTACCTAGAACTAAGTCTGGTAATATTTACCTAATCACGATGATGTGTATCACTACTCGTTACCCAGAGGCTTTTGCTGTAAGGAACATCCGAGCAAAAACTGTTGTTGCTCGTATGTTGCAATTTTTTTCCACTTTTGGACTGCCTCGGGTCGTGCAAACTGACAATGGTACTAATTTTAAGTCTGATGTTTTCGAGCAATTTTGTAAGGAACATGGAATAACTCATAAGGTTTCCAGCCCATACCATCCACAGAGTCAGGGGGTAATTGAACGTTTCCATCTAACTCTGAAGCAGATGTTGAAGACATCGTGCGAGAGTTCCCACACCTTCTGGGATGAGAATTTACCGTATGTTTTGTTTGCGGCTAGAGAGGGATTACAAAGTTCACTGGGCTGTTCTCCTTTTGAGTTAGTCTTTGGCCATAAAGTTCGTGGACCCTTGCAAATGTTACAGGAGAATCTGTTAGGGAACGTAACGTTATCCGAAGGTTCGGCTTTCTTTGCGCAACACCACCAGAGACTCAAGGACTGCAAGGCGGCTGCATTAAAGTATCTTGGCAAGGCCCAAGAAAAGATGAAAGAACGTAACGATGCTAAATCTAAGTTACGGGTATTTCAGCCTGGCGACCCTGTCCTGGTATTAAAGCCTCGACTAGGGAACACTATGTCCCACAAGTACGAAGGCCCCTACATTGTGACAGAAAAGACTGGGAACCTCACGTACAAAGTGAGGCACTCTGACAAACGTAACCAGGTAATGCTCATACATGTAAATCGACTGAAGAAGTTCCAGGGCCCCAGGCCCATTGCACTAACCAATGTTTCCATTTCCAGTGAGAGAGGGGATGATTGTTCTGGGGACCCAACTAATCTCATTTTCAATAATTCTAGTTCTGTGAATGCTGTGGAGGAACTGTCCCATTTGCAGATGGCCCAACGTGAAGAGGTGCAGTCGTTGGTTGCTGAATTCTCCAGTCTGTTCGGGGATGTCCCGACCCAGACTGATGCCATTTGCCATGATGTCGAATTGACGGACTACACTCCCATTCGCCTTCAACCCTATCGGATGAGTCCAGAAAAGAAGGCCATCGTACGGAAGGAGGTCGACTTCTTGCTCCAGCACGGCCTCATCCGGCCGAGCCAGGGCTCTTGGTGCTCGCCCTGCCTTTTGGTCCCCAAACCAGACGGCTCCTGGCGATTATGCACCGACTATCGGCAGCTCAACAAGGTGACCATTGTGGATGCCTATCCGCTGCCCCTCCTCGAGGACTGCATCGACGAGTTGGGAAATGCCAAGTACGTTTCGAAATTCGACCTCTCGAGGGGGTATTATCAAATCCCACTCACTGAACATGCTAAACAGCTCACTGCGTTCGTGACACCCGAGGGTGTTTTTGAGTATCAAGTGTTACCGTTCGGCTTGCGTAATGCTCCGGCCACGTTCCAGAGACTCATGAACTCTCTACTCGCTAAGGTGCCAAATTGTCGGGCGTATTTAGATGATATCGTGCTGTTTGACAGTAATTGGGCTGACCACATAGCTAGGTTACGCCAGTTGTTTGCCATCTTGAAAAGGGCAAATCTTACCTTAAATGCTAAAAAGTGTCATTTTGGCCAAGGCACAGTGATGTACCTCGGTTATGAAGTGGGCCAAGGAAAAGTGTTACCTCGGCAAGATAAAATCAGTGCCATTCTGGAGTATCCAGTACTAAAGTCTAAAAAGGACGTTCAAAGATTTATCGGTATGTGTGCGTACTATCGACGTTTTTGTCAGAACTTTTCCAGTGTTGCCACTCCTCTCACAGACTTGTTGCGGAAAGCCGTTAAATTTAAGTGGTCATCAGACTGTGCAGAGGCATTTAAAAATTTGAAATTGATCTTAGCTTCCGCCCCAGTGCTTGCTAGTCCAAGGTTCGACCGACCGTTTAAAATTCATGTTGACGCGTCTGACTCGGGTGCTGGTGCAGTGTTGTTGCAAACTGGGGATGATCAGGTGGAACACCCAGTATATTATTACTCTGTGAAATTCGACAAGGCGCAACGCAATTATTCAGTGGTAGAAAAAGAGGCGTTGGCGCTAGTGTTAACATGTAAAAAGTTCGAAGTTTACCTCACAGGTAATATAGTGGAAGTGTACACGGACCATAACCCACTAGTTTTCCTGACTCAGATGAAGGGTAAGAATAAACGCATCCTCAGGTGGGCGTTGTACCTACAGGACTTCAACCTTTCCATTACCCACCTACCGGGCAGACTCAACGTGATAGCCGACGCTCTGTCCCGGCTGCCTGAATAACATTCATCTGAGCCACAGAAAGCCATTTACCAACTGTCATGCTTTAGTTTTTTTTAGGTTCTCCTGTGACATTAAATATTCCGTGTCCAATTTATTTACTTCCCTGTTCTTTTATTTTTTTGTGTATGTTTTTTTTTCTTTCAGAGAACTCCTTTGTATTTTTTTTTTTGCAGATAAATTGCTTTTGATTGATTTTTTGTTTTTGTCATATGTTTTTCTTTTTGTTCTCTGTATACTCTTACAAAAAAATATGACTACTATTCTAGTAGTCACATTTTTTTTTCTCTGAAGGGGGGAGGAGTGTTACGACCCTGGGTTCTCCAGTGGAAACCAGAGGTCAAAATTGAGCTATTAAACTTTCTGGTAGTACAGTTGGGCATCTAGAATGTCAATTGTTTGTATCTTCCCTGCCAGACGTAAGACTATTATTGTTTCTCAAAGAGCATTTAAAGACTGAGCTGGGGGTTGATTATTAAATAATAACATAGGCACCAACTTTGCTTACTAATACTTTCTAATCATTCATAAAGTAACAATACGTTTCATAGGGGAAGATCTTTAATGGGCTTAGCTGCACGATCAATTAGGCTCCTCCCGGCACCACAACATGAGGGAGGCAGCTGGTGGCTAGCTCGGTCTTCTCTCTGGCTGGTGTGTGTGGATAAGACCTACTCTGTGGCTGCTCCCCTACTCTCCTTCCTTCTCCTCTTACTTATTTCCCTTACCTGAAGTTCCTGTATCCTTAAGCTAAGTACAGGGCATTAGTGAGTGTGCCTACTCTGGTAGTAACGATTGGTGAGACCTGGGGATAGTATTTTGCCAGTGTTTGGGTACCCCTAAGTGTTGTGTTTTGTATTAGGGTCCCACGTGGTTTCACTACCCTAAGCTGCATCCAGCTTCAGTGCTTATCCAGTAGTACTTTACCCTAGCTTGTTATTAGTGTAAACCTTGTATCCTGCCTACGTGGACCAAGGCTTTTAACGTAAGATAGTGTGGTAAAGTTATTATTATTATTGTTATTGGTGTGAGTGTATATGGGGGGGTTGTTAAGGGGTTAATAAATAAGTACATGAATTACAGAGTATCTCTTCTTCCAAGGTGGGAGCGCAGTGATCAACCCTTAGACTAACATATATGGTCTTGTAGCAAGTTATTACTACTGTGGATAGTTTATTTTGGGGGCCGGGCCTTTTAGCTCTCCCATATTTGATACTCTTGTCTTCTAACTACCTATACCCCTTAATAGTACCAGTACCCCATAGAAGCCCCACTCATATCAGTTTATAACAGTGACACACAAGTGCAATCAGGAAAAACAACAGAGTAGCCTACACCGTCCGCAGACTTAGACCCATCGGTGAAGACGGAAACGGAGCGGTAGTGAGAAGAAAAGTGCTCAAAGATCAAAATATTTGGGCCACGAAGCGGAACCAAACAAGGCTTGATACGCATCAGTATGAGAAGGAATCGAGCTAGTGCGGCCGTGTCTAGGACGGCGTTGAGAACCCCCAGAGAGAGAGAGACGGGTTAAAAGGCGCAGTAGTCACAACAAGAGACTGAGCCGTGCCAGGGGACGAGGTAGTCACCATTGGGGGCTTGGGGCTCGACCCAGCCACAGAGGAGGGAGGAGAGCCGAGGGAAGTAATCAGAAAGGCCAAAGGAGGAGCAAGGTCGGGGCCCAATGCAGTGGAGGCTACAGAGCCTGGTCTTCCAACACGGACCAACTCGGGGGCTTGGTCGCCCACCCCACGAGCCTGAGAAGGTAAAAGAGGAACAGAATTCGACATGAGTACGAAAGAAAAACATTCATTCACGAATGTGCCCCCACACCCACCATGGAGCCACAATTAGAGGCAGGACACCCAACAAGAACCTATCGCCCATCATGCCGGGGCCCCCTAGGGGTGCGTCGTGAGCATATGCCCTACAAACGCCACCTTAAGAACCGTCAGTCCGTCGAGATCGGATTCAGTGATGAAAGGAGGATTGACAATAAAAGGTTTCCCTCGCTCTCAAGTAAGTCCGCCACCATCTTGTCGGAAATTTCCGACACCAAAAATACTAATCCTTGACACAATAAGATAAATACGTTGTATTAAGATACTAATCAAACTAACTGTACTAATAGAAGTTCTAGAATATGCTAAGAGACGATTGCATCAGCCACCACATGTTCACGGTGACTATTCCTTTGCCTAGCACTTGATAGAAACTGTCTTCAATCTGCTTTCATTTGTTATTGTTATCTTAGGTAGAGTTTAAGCAATGTTCATAGTAATTGAGAAGAATAAATTCACGTATAAATTAGCATTTACCTCCTTTCATTCGTAACTTTGCGCCAAAAATTCGTGCCGTGACTACCAACTGATGAGAAGAGGGGGACGCCGCGCCATGCGACGGAGTTCAGGAGCACCTGAGACGCGGAGAGGCGTCCGTCCGGAAAACCGTCCGGCGTCTGTCCGGAAAGGCGTCCAGCGTCCGTCCGGAGAGGCGTCCGTATCCGTGAGATGCGGAGGGGCCACCGTCCTCTCCCGATAGACGCCATATTTGTGCTTATAAACTGCAGAATTATGCCCCTCAGAGTTACAAACTGAGCAGCAGAGTCGTGCTGTTGAACGGATTACCATGTATCAAGCTGTCGCAGTCTCCAAGCACGAAAGGACATGTCCCAGTTGAATCCATTTGGTTGTGAGCTCTTAACATTAGAATTCCAACCGTGTTACAAGGCATGATTAACAAAAAAACACCAGTAAGCCTCTCACAATTTTATCAAGTATTATTTCCTATGTCATAATGTCAATATAGTAGACTGTTGCAGTTGGTACATTGTAATTCCCCGGCCACGAGGTCAACATTTACTGCATAACCCACCTGATTACTCTCGTGTTCTTGCTGGTTCAGGAGGAAACCTTCAGATCAGCTAAGCTGAAGTTTTTGTAAACTAATCAGTAGTAGTGTAGACTACTAACTACTAAAAATTGATACTATTTGAATTTCCATGTATATTTAAACAGGTAGACTTAGCATTATGAATCTACCCCCCAAATTTTGTGGCAGTGGAAACCCCCGACAAGTAACCAAAATTAATACAGTCCGCTCTTACAATTTATTTAATTTCTAGTAACAATACTCAGAAATACTTGTTGAGAACTTCCCACACATCTCTTATTGTGATGTCTGTCTGTGTGTGTCTCTCTCTCTCTCTCAATATTTACCAATTCTCAACTCACACACACACACATACACATATATTAATAGCAAAATATTTTAAAAATATATATACAATGAAGGTTTTAGGTGCAATGGAATAGACAAACAGCTAATTTAACAAATTATTCCTTTTATTTCTTTATTTTTGTTATAAACTTAATAACAAGACATTGAACCAGTTCCTTCTCACAGGGCGAGGATATCATAGATATCCTTCTCACAGGACGAGGATCCCATGGTATTCCCTTATACGGAACAAATAGTCCTCCGTCCGCGCCTTGTCCCTCATAACCTGCTCCTTAGGCATCCTCAGTCCGTCTCTGTCTGTCCCCCACTTGGCGCACTTTGCCTCATACCGCTCAATCCTCTTGCGGTCTCGGTGGAAGGTGGAGTCCGTGGTGGTGTCGTCTCTGATGTGGTCCTGTAGGCGGCGGAGCAGGTTGGGCAGGGATGGCCGCCACTCTTGGTTGGACAATGTCGCCTCTTGGAACAGGTTCACTAGTACCGGATCTTTGGTACCTGTTACCACTAGGATCTCCTGCATCAGACGGCCGTATTGGAACACGTCTGAGGAGAAGGTGCTGGGTTCACCAGCCAAGAGTTCGGGGGCGTAGAGCGGGTAGTCCTCGGGGTCACCTTTTGTAAGGACCACTTCACCACTCTTACAGGAGAGGCCGAAGTCGATCACACTAATTTTTGGGTGGTCGGGTGAGCCTTCAATCATTATATTGTTAGATTTTATGTCGTTATGAACATACCCTTTTGTGTGGACATGTAATAATTTTAGGCCAATTTTAAACCCAATCTGCACTACGTCGTATTGCGGGTGGCATAAAATCTTATCCACGTTCGTGTCCCCTTTATAAGTGGTGAGGAGAGCTGGGCGATCGTGAGACACCGCCAGTAGGAGGGGCGCGCCTCCAGCCCCTTTCAGCTCTGACAAGACGCTGGCTTCCCGCTTGAAGCTCTTAGCGGCCGATGCATGGTTGGCCACTTTAAGTGCGGCCTGCTCTCCGTGCCAGTTAACCAGGACTACTCTACCGTAAGTCCCGGAGCCAAGAATTTTTATTTTCTTCCTTAGGAGCTGCGCCACGTCGTGAGCCCCAAGACGCTCCATTTTGCCAGACTAACTAGTCACATGGCCAGCTAGTTAAGCAGGTGCTAATATCCTAGATGCCAGACAATATAGTCAAGAGGATCACCAGGGCTGGCCAGAGGGGCAGGCAAGGGAAAATGTTCATGGTCCTCACACCATTTTGATCACCCGTCAAGTTTACCTTAGGAACACCGTACACAGGACTTTGTCCTCAAGTTGTCAAGTGCAGTTTGACGGCGACTGTCAAGATGATTTTCATCTGAGATGGTAATGCTTTCATCTGAGATGGTAATGCTTTCATCTGAGGTGGTAATGCATTCATCTGAGATGGTAATGCTTTCATCTGAGACGGTAATGCTTTCATCTGAGATGGTAATGCATTCATCTGAGATGGTAATGCTTTCATCTGAGATGGTAATGCTTTCACCTGAGATGGTAATGCTTTCATCTGAGGTGGTAATGCATTCATCTGAGATGGTAATGCTTTCATCTGAGATGGTAATGCTTTCATCTGAGATGGTAATGCTTTCATCTGAGACGGTAATGCTTTCATCTGAGATGGTAATGCTTTCATCTGAGATGGTAATGCTTTCATCTGAGGTGGTAATGCTGTCAAGAGTGACACAGTTTACATAAGAGTAAGTTGTGAGTTTTGAGATAGTGAGGTAATTTTGTAAGTGAAAATGTTTGTGAGTAGTGTGGTAGTGATGGTGGTGGTGAGTAGTGTGGTAGTGATGGTGTTGGTGAGTAGTGTGGTAGTGATGGTGTTGGTGAGTAGTGTGGTAGTGATGGTGTTGGTGAGTAGTGTGGTAGTGATGGTGTTGGTGAGTAGTGTGGTAGTGATGGTGAGTAGTGTGGTAGTGATAGTGTTGGTGAGTAGTGTGGTAGTGTTGGTGTTGGTGAGTAGTGTGGTAGTGATGATGGTGAGTAGTGTAGTAGTGATGATGGTGAGCAGTGTGGTAGTGATGATGGTGAGTAGTGTAGTAGTGATGATGGTGAGTAGTGTGGTAGTGATGATGTTGGTGAGTAGTGTGGTAGTGATGGTGTTGGTGAGTAGTGTGGTAGTGATGGTGAGTAGTGTGGTAGTGATGATGGTGAGTAGTGTGGTAGTGATGATGGTGGTGAGTAGTGTGGTAGTGATGGTGATGGTGAGTAGTGTGGTAGTGATGGTGGTGGTGAGTAGTGTGGTAGTGATGGTGAGTAGTGTGGTAGTGATGGTGAGTAGTGTGGTAGTGATGATGGTGAGTAGTGTGGTAGTGATGGTGTTGGTGAGTAGTGTGGTAGTGATGATGTTGGTGAGTAGTGTGGTAGTGATGATGAGTAGTGTGGTAGTGATGATGTTGGTGAGTAGTGTGGTAGTGATGGTGATGGTGAGTAGTGTGGTAGTGATGGTGGTGGTGAGTAGTGTGGTAGTGATGATGTAGGTGAGTAGTGTGGTAGTGATGGTGATGGTGAGTAGTGTGGTAGTGATGGTGGTGGTGAGTAGTGTGGTAGTGATGGTGATGGTGAGTAGTGTGGTAGTGATGATGTTGGTGAGTAGTGTGGTAGTGATGGTGATGGTGAGTAGTGTGGTAGTGATGGTGTTGGTGAGTAGTGTGGTAGTGATGATGTTGGTGAGTAGTGTGGTAGTGATGGTGTTGGTGAGTAGTGTGGTAGTGAGGATGTTGGTGAGTAGTGTGGTAGTGATGATGGTGAGTAGTGTAGTAGTGATGATGGTGAGTATTGTGGTAGTGATGGTGTTGGTGAGTAGTGTGGTAGTGATGGTGAGTAGTGTGGTAGTGATGATGTTGGTGAGTAGTGTGGTGGTGATGGTGAGTAGTGTGGTAGTGATGATGTTGGTGAGTAGTGTGGTAGTGATGGCGAGTAGTGTGGTAGTGATGGTGTTGGTGAGTAGTGTGGTAGTGATGGTGAGTAGTGTGGTAGTGATGATGGTGAGTAGTGTGGTAGTGATGATGGTGGTGAGTAGTGTGGTAGTGATGGTGATGGTGAGTAGTGTGGTAGTGATGGTGGTGGTGAGTAGTGTGGTAGTGATGATGGTGAGTAGTGTAGTAGTGATGATGGTGAGTAGTGTGGTAGTGATGGTGGTGAGTAGTGTGGTAGTGATGATGGTGAGTAGTGTGGTAGTGATGGTGGTGAGTAGTGTGGTAGTGATGATGGTGAGTAGTGTAGTAGTGATGATGGTGAGTAGTGTGGTAGTGATGGTGATGGTGAGTAGTGTGGTAGTGATGGTGGTGGTGAGTAGTGTGGTAGTGATGGTGAGTAGTGTGGTAGTGATGATGGTGGTGAGTAGTGTGGTAGTGATGGTGGTGAGTAGTGTGGTAGTGATGGTGTTGGTGAGTAGTGTGGTAGTGATGATGGTGAGTAGTATAGTAGGGATGATGGTGAGTAGTGTGGTAGTGATGATGGTGAGTAGTGTGGTAGGGATGATGGTGAGTAGTGTGGTAGTGATGATGGTGAGTAGTGTAGTAGTGATGGTGTTGGTGAGTAGTGTGGTAGTGATGATGGTGAGTAGTATAGTAGGGATGATGGTGAGTAGTATAGTAGGGATGATGGTGAGTAGTGTGGTAGGGATGATGGTGAGTAGTGTGGTAGTGATGGTGTTGGTGAGTAGTGTGGTAGTGATGATGGTGAGTAGTGTAGTAGGGATGATGATGTCAATCACAACGCTGTAAATGCTTCACCCACGTACTACAAATACAAATAATCGCCAACAGAACCTAAACACCTAACCTAACCTATACCTATATATGCAGAATATGGTAATATATAATGATATTAATTTATATATGAGAAAATTCATGTTTTGAATGAACAGCCATGATAACACCTGCAAAGGATTCCTGATCAACCAGGCTGTGACTCATACGTCAGGCTACGAGCAGCCGCGTCCAGCAGCCTGATTGGCCAGTCCAGCAACGAAGAGGCCTGGTCGAGGACCGGGCCGCGGGGAGGCTAAGCCCCGAACCGAACACAAGGTAACCACAAGGTAAGGTAACATGTTGAAATTGATGAACGCGTCTTTGAGGTCGACCGCTGGATGGAATGGACTTGGTCTGAGGCCGGGTTGCTTACACAGCTTCAAGATAGATGAGGCAAAAGTGAGCAATTGTTGTGGCCATCCTCGAATTGTTAAGTTCAAGAAGTAGAAGGCTCTGAACCAGGCTCCACTGTTTGCTGGAAGTGTTTGATATAAGTAAGTAATTGTCAAAAGAAGGCACCAAACCGGGAAGGCTATGTAGCACCATCAAATGTGCGGGATAATCAGAGGGCGCTAAATATCACCAAGGATGCCAACACGAGAACAAAAACGCATAAAGCGAACAATATCAAAAGTATCCGAGGCACCAAGAATACTATCGAGAGACAAGCGACTACGGGAGATGGTCGGAAAACAAGACACGCTCGTTCTGAAAGTCAGGACATTCAACAAGGATATGCACGACCGTAAGAGGGACAATGCAATTAGGACAATAAGGAGCAGGACGGCGCTCCATCAAGTGACCATGAGTTAAGAGAATATGGCCAATACGCAACCTCACCAGAGCCGTTACCCATCGCCGGTTACGGTGGTTGAAGGACGGTCACGAGGACACACAACTTTTAAGAGTACGTAGTTTGTTACCAGTAACAGACGACCAACAAGCCTGCCAACGGGTAAGGATGGAGGAATGGATAACCAGGTAAAAGTCGGAATAAGGAATACCTTTACAAGAGATGGGACAAGAGCGGACAGCTTCCCTGGCAGCAGCATCTGCACGCTCATTTAAAGACACACCAATATGGCTGGGAACCCAACAAAACTCATCCAACTTAAATTTACTGTAAACAAGAAACAGCCAATGCTGGTTCTCGACAACCACTGGATGAACCGGATTAAAGGACCCGAGAGCCATGAGGGCACTACGAGTCAACAACAACTACAAAGTAAGATTGACAACGAGAAAGCAGGAGACGAAGAGCATAGAGAATAGCATAAAGCTCCGCTGTGAAGATGCTTGTCTCCGGAGGTAAGTGACACACAAGTGCAATCAGGAAAAACAACTGAGTAGCCTACACCGTCCGCAGACTTAGACCCATCGGTGAAGACGGAAACGGAGCGGTAGTGAGAAGAAAAGTGCTCAAAGATCAAAATATTTGGGCCACGAAGCGGAACCAAACAAGGCTTGATACGCATCAGTATGAGAAGGAATCGAGCTAGTGCGGCCGTGTCTAGGACGGCGTTGAGAACCCCCAGAGAGAGAGAGACGGGTTAAAAGGCGCAGTAGTCACAACAAGAGACTGAGCCGTGCCAGGGGACGAGGTAGTCACCATTGGGGGCTTGGGGCTCGACCCAGCCACAGAGGAGGGAGGAGAGCCGAGGGAAGTAATCAGAAAGGCCAAAGGAGGAGCAAGGTCGGGGCCCAATGCAGTGGAGGCTACAGAGCCTGGTCTTCCAACACGGACCAACTCGGGGGCTTGGTCGCCCACCCCACGAGCCTGAGAAGGTAAAAGAGGAACAGAATTCGACATGAGTACGAAAGAAAAACATTCATTCACGAATGTGCCCCCACACCCACCATGAAACCACAATTAGAGGCAGGACACCCAACAAGAACCTATCGCCCATCATGCCGGGGCCCCCTAGGGGTGCGTCGTGAGCATATGCCCTACAAACGCCACCTTAAGAACCGTCAGTCCGTCGAGATCTGATTCAGTGATGAAAGGAGGATTGACAATAAAAGGTTTCCCTCGCTCTCAAGTAAGTCCGCCACCATCTTGTCGGAAATTTCCGACACCAAAAATACTAATCCTTGACACAATAAGATAAATACGTTGTATTAAGATACTAATCAAACTAACTGTACTAATAGAAGTTCTAGAATATGCTAAGAGACGATTGCATCAGCCACCACATGTTCACGGTGACTATTCCTTTGCCTAGCACTTGATAGAAACTGTCTTCAATCTGCTTTCATTTGTTATTGTTATCTTAGGTAGAGTTTAAGCAATGTTCATAGTAATTGAGAAGAATAAATTCACGTATAAATTAGCATTTACCTCCTTTCATTCGTAACTTTGCGCCAAAAATTCGTGCCGTGACTACCAACTGATGAGAAGAGGGGGACGCCGCGCCATGCGACGGAGTTCAGGAGCACCTGAGACGCGGAGAGGCGTCCGTCCGGAAAACCGTCCGGCGTCTGTCCGGAAAGGCGTCCAGCGTCCGTCCGGAGAGGCGTCCGTATCCGTGAGATGCGGAGGGGCCACCGTCCTCTCCCGATAGACGCCATATTTGTGCTTATAAACTGCAGAATTATGCCCCTCAGAGTTACAAACTGAGCAGCAGAGTCGTGCTGTTGAACGGATTACCATGTATCAAGCTGTCGCAGTCTCCAAGCACGAAAGGACATGTCCCAGTTGAATCCATTTGGTTGTGAGCTCTTAACATTAGAATTCCAACCGTGTTACAAGGCATGATTAACAAAAAAACACCAGTAAGCCTCTCACAATTTTATCAAGTATTATTTCCTATGTCATAATGTCAATATAGTAGACTGTTGCAGTTGGTACATTGTAATTCCCCGGCCACGAGGTCAACATTTACTGCATAACCCACCTGATTACTCTCGTGTTCTTGCTGGTTCAGGAGGAAACCTTCAGATCAGCTAAGCTGAAGTTTTTGTAAACTAATCAGTAGTAGTGTAGACTACTAACTACTAAAAATTGATACTATTTGAATTTCCATGTATATTTAAACAGGTAGACTTAGCATTATGAATCTACCCCCCAAATTTTGTGGCAGTGGAAACCCCCGACAAGTAACCAAAATTAATACAGTCCGCTCTTACAATTTATTTAATTTCTAGTAACAATACTCAGAAATACTTGTTGAGAACTTCCCACACATCTCTTATTGTGATGTCTGTCTGTGTGTGTCTCTCTCTCTCTCTCAATATTTACCAATTCTCAACTCACACACACACACATACACATATATTAATAGCAAAATATTTTAAAAATATATATACAATGAAGGTTTTAGGTGCAATGGAATAGACAAACAGCTAATTTAACAAATTATTCCTTTTATTTCTTTATTTTTGTTATAAACTTAATAACAAGACATTGAACCAGTTCCTTCTCACAGGGCGAGGATATCATAGATATCCTTCTCACAGGACGAGGATCCCATGGTATTCCCTTATACGGAACAAATAGTCCTCCGTCCGCGCCTTGTCCCTCATAACCTGCTCCTTAGGCATCCTCAGTCCGTCTCTGTCTGTCCCCCACTTGGCGCACTTTGCCTCATACCGCTCAATCCTCTTGCGGTCTCGGTGGAAGGTGGAGTCCGTGGTGGTGTCGTCTCTGATGTGGTCCTGTAGGCGGCGGAGCAGGTTGGGCAGGGATGGCCGCCACTCTTGGTTGGACAATGTCGCCTCTTGGAACAGGTTCACTAGTACCGGATCTTTGGTACCTGTTACCACTAGGATCTCCTGCATCAGACGGCCGTATTGGAACACGTCTGAGGAGAAGGTGCTGGGTTCACCAGCCAAGAGTTCGGGGGCGTAGAGCGGGTAGTCCTCGGGGTCACCTTTTGTAAGGACCACTTCACCACTCTTACAGGAGAGGCCGAAGTCGATCACACTAATTTTTGGGTGGTCGGGTGAGCCTTCAATCATTATATTGTTAGATTTTATGTCGTTATGAACATACCCTTTTGTGTGGACATGTAATAATTTTAGGCCAATTTTAAACCCAATCTGCACTACGTCGTATTGCGGGTGGCATAAAATCTTATCCACGTTCGTGTCCCCTTTATAAGTGGTGAGGAGAGCTGGGCGATCGTGAGACACCGCCAGTAGGAGGGGCGCGCCTCCAGCCCCTTTCAGCTCTGACAAGACGCTGGCTTCCCGCTTGAAGCTCTTAGCGGCCGATGCATGGTTGGCCACTTTAAGTGCGGCCTGCTCTCCGTGCCAGTTAACCAGGACTACTCTACCGTAAGTCCCGGAGCCAAGAGTTTTTATTTTCTTCCTTAGGAGCTGCGCCACGTCGTGAGCCCCAAGACGCTCCATTTTGCCAGACTAACTAGTCACATGGCCAGCTAGTTAAGCAGGTGCTAATATCCTAGATGCCAGACAATATAGTCAAGAGGATCACCAGGGCTGGCCAGAGGGGCAGGCAAGGGAAAATGTTCATGGTCCTCACACCATTTTGATCACCCGTCAAGTTTACCTTAGGAACACCGTACACAGGACTTTGTCCTCAAGTTGTCAAGTGCAGTTTGACGGCGACTGTCAAGATGATTTTCATCTGAGATGGTAATGCTTTCATCTGAGATGGTAATGCTTTCATCTGAGGTGGTAATGCATTCATCTGAGATGGTAATGCTTTCATCTGAGATGGTAATGCTTTCATCTGAGACGGTAATGCTTTCATCTGAGATGGTAATGCATTCATCTGAGATGGTAATGCTTTCATCTGAGATGGTAATGCTTTCATCTGAGACGGTAATGCTTTCATCTGAGATGGTAATGCTTTCATCTGAGATGGTAATGCTTTCATCTGAGGTGGTAATGCATTCATCTGAGATGGTAATGCTTTCATCTGAGATGGTAATGCTTTCATCTGAGATGGTAATGCTTTCATCTGAGACGGTAATGCTTTCATCTGAGATGGTAATGCTTTCATCTGAGGTGGTAATGCTGTCAAGAGTGACACAGTTTACATAAGAGTAAGTTGTGAGTTTTGAGATAGTGAGGTAATTTTGTAAGTGAAAATGTTTGTGAGTAGTGTGGTAGTGATGGTGGTGGTGAGTAGTGTGGTAGTGATGGTGTTGGTGAGTAGTGTGGTAGTGATGGTGTTGGTGAGTAGTGTGGTAGTGATGGTGAGTAGTGTGGTAGTGTTGGTGTTGGTGAGTAGTGTGGTAGTGATGATGGTGAGTAGTGTAGTAGTGATGATGGTGAGTAGTGTGGTAGTGATGATGGTGAGTAGTGTAGTAGTGATGATGGTGAGTAGTGTGGTAGTGATGATGTTGGTGAGTAGTGTGGTAGTGATGGTGTTGGTGAGTAGTGTGGTAGTGATGGTGAGTAGTGTGGTAGTGATGGTGAGTAGTGTGGTAGTGATGATGGGGAGTAGTGTGGTAGTGATGATGGTGGTGAGTAGTGTGGTAGTGATGGTGATGGTGAGTAGTGTGGTAGTGATGGTGGTGGTGAGTAGTGTGGTAGTGATGGTGAGTAGTGTGGTAGTGATGGTGAGTAGTGTGGTAGTGATGATGGTGAGTAGTGATGGTGTTGGTGAGTAGTCTGGTAGTGATGATGTTGGTGAGTAGTGTGGTAGTGATGATGAGTAGTGTGGTAGTGATGATGTTGGTGAGTAGTGTGGTGGTGATGGTGAGTAGTGTGGTAGTGATGGTGGTGGTGAGTAGTGTGGTAGTGATGATGTTGGTGAGTAGTGTGGTAGTGATGGTGATGGTGAGTAGTGTGGTAGTGATGGTGGTGGTGAGTAGTGTGGTAGTGATGGTGGTGGTGAGTAGTGTGGTAGTGATGGTGATGGTGAGTAGTGTGGTAGTGATGATGTTGGTGAGTAGTGTGGTAGTGATGGTGATGGTGAGTAGTGTGGTAGTGATGGTGTTGGTGAGTAGTGTGGTAGTGATGATGTTGGTGAGTAGTGTGGTAGTGATGGTGTTGGTGAGTAGTGTGGTAGTGAGGATGTTGGTGAGTAGTGTGGTAGTGATGATGGTGAGTAGTGTAGTAGTGATGATGGTGAGTATTGTGGTAGTGATGGTGTTGGTGAGTAGTGTGGTAGTGATGATGGTGAGTAGTGTAGTAGTGATGATGGTGAGTACTGTGGTAGTGATGGTGTTGGTGAGTAGTGTGGTAGTGATGGTGAGTAGTGTGGTAGTGATGATGTTAGTGAGTAGTGTGATGGTGATGGTGAGTAGTGTGGTAGTGATGATGTTGGTGAGTAGTGTGGTAGTGATGGTGAGTAGTGTGGTAGTGATGGTGTTGGTGAGTAGTGTGGTAGTGATGGTGAGTAGTGTGGTAGTGATGATGGTGAGTAGTGTGGTAGTGATGATGGTGGTGAGTAGTGTGGTAGTGATGGTGATGGTGAGTAGTGTGGTAGTGATGGTGTTGGTGAGTAGTGTGGTAGTGATGATGGTGAGTAGTGTGGTAGTGATGGTGTTGGTGAGTAGTGTGGTAGTGATGATGGTGAGTAGTGTGGTAGTGATGGTGTTGGTGAGTAGTGTGGTAGTGATGGTGAGTAGTGTGGTAGTGATGGTGAGTAGTGTGGTAGTGATGGTGAGTAGTGTGGTAGTGATGGTGAGTAGTGTGGTAGTGATGGTGAGTAGTGTGGTAGTGATGGTGAGTAGTGTGGTAGTGATGGTGAGTAGTGTGGTAGTGATGATGGTGAGTAGTGTGGTAGTGATGATGGTGAGTAGTGTGGTAGTGATGATGGTGAGTAGTGTGGTAGTGATGATGGTGAGTAGTGTGGTAGTGATGATGGTGAGTAGTGTGGTAGTGATGGTGTTGGTGAGTAGTGTGGTAGTGATGATGGTGAGTAGTGTGGTAGTGATGGTGTTGGTGAGTAGTGTGGTAGTGATGGTGAGTAGTGTGGTAGTGATGGTGAGTAGTGTGGTAGTGATGGTGAGTAGTGTGGTAGTGATGGTGAGTAGTGTGGTAGTGATGATGGTGAGTAGTGTGGTAGTGATGATGGTGAGTAGTGTGGTAGTGATGATGGTGAGTAGTGTGGTAGTGATGATGGTGAGTAGTGTGGTAGTGATGATGGTGAGTAGTGTGGTAGGGATGATGATGTCAACCACAACGCTGTAAATGCTTCACCCACGTACTACAAATACAAATAATCGCCAACAGAACCTAAACACCTAACCTAACCTATACCTATATATGCAGAATATGGTAATATATAATGATATTAATTTATATATGAGAAAATTCATGTTTTGAATGAACAGCCATGATAACACCTGCAAAGGATTCCTGATCAACCAGGCTGTGACTCATACGTCAGGCTACGAGCAGCCGCGTCCAACAGCCTGATTGGCCAGTCTTGCAACGAAGAGGCCTGGTCGAGGACCGGGCCGCGGGGAGGCTAAGCCCTGAACCGAACACAAGGTAACCACAAGGTAAGGTAACATGTTGAAATTGATGAACGCGTCTTTGAGGTCGACCGCTGGATGGAATGGACTTGGTCTGAGGCCGGGTTGCTTACACAGCTTCAAGATAGATGAGGCAAAAGTGAGCAATTGTTGTGGCCATCCTCGAATTGTTAAGTTCAAGAAGCAGAAGGCTCTGAACCAGGCTCCACTGTTTGCTGGAAGTGTTTGATGTAAGTAAGTAATTATCAACAGAAGGCACCAACCCGGGAAGGCTATGTAGCACCATCAAATGTGCGGGATAATCAGAGGGCGCTAAATATCACCAAGGATGCCAATATGAGAACAGAAACGCATAAGGCGAACGATATCAAAAGTATCCGAGTCACCGAGAATACTATCGAGAGACAAGCAGGTAGGATGACAGTCAGTACGTGATGAGCGAGTGTGTGCAACAGTATTAGCTCTTGCTGACACATTCCCTTAATTCTTGCCATGACCTCGTCCCAGACACACGCTCAGTCCATCCTCACACACTTATAAACTCCCAATGCTTGTCCAAGTGATGAAACTGGATTTTTTTTATCGGGACCAAAATGTAGCGGGAAGGTGGGTGGTTGAGACAGCCCCGTGTGTGTGTGTGTGTGTGTGTGTGTGTGTGTGTGTGTGTGTGTGTGTGTGTGTGTGTGTGTGTGTGTGTGTGTGTGTGTGTGTGTGTGTGTGTGTGTGTGTGTGTGTGTGTGTGTGTGTGTGTGTGTGTGTGTGTGTGTGTGTGTGTGTGTGTGTGTGTGTGTGTGTGTGTGTGTGTGTGTGTGTGTGTGTGTGTGTGTGTGTGTGTGTGTGTGTGTGTGTGTGTGTGTGTGTGTGTGTGTGTGTGTGTGTGTGTGTGTGTGTGTGTGTGTGTGTGTGTGTGTGTGTGTGTGTGTGTGTGTGTGTGTGTGTGTGTGTGTGTGTGTGTGTGTGTGTGTGTGTCAGCGAGAGAAGGGAACGTTGGTACTCCTCGCTAAACTAAAATAAACTGTTTGTGTGGTAACCTGTTTAGACGTGTAGACCTGCAACTTGACTCGTTGCAGGTCACGTTTAATGAGACCTGCCAATATTGCGTTGTCTTCACACTACAACTCTCTATTGGGTATACAAAAAACTATTCTCCAGCCTTGGTCACGTATGCATGATATGCTAATTCCACTCTTAAGGTTTTAACACTGATATAAGCAAGCATCGTGATACAAAACAAGTCCCTACTACAAGGAATCACTATAAAAACACACACTAGCACTCAAATATAGCGGATGCCGTAGAAAAAGACCCCGTTATTATCAGGGAACTCTACACACAACAGTACTGTTCAGAAAGGGATCCTTATCAAAGAGGTAAATGCTGTCACAGATAAGAGAAAAGGTCTTGCAAAGCTCCAAGACTGTAGCTCCAACACTTCAGGAGGTGGTATGAAAATGTTTGCTTAATAGCAGGAAGGAAAATGATAAAAAACGGTAAAGAGAAAGAAGAGAGTGTGAGGGGGGACTTACGCAAGTATGCTAACAATAACACGAGGAGCAATGAGACCAGGAGTCAGTTACCTGCCCAGAGTTAACGGGGAAACTTTAAACTAATATTTGGTTACTGACTCTGCAAGACAACCCTGTCATCCTCTGTGTATCTGTCTGTCTGTCGTTGTGTTTGAGTGACAAGTGAGTGTGGCGTTCAGCATCGAGTATATAATTGTTACCCCTTTGTGCAACAGTCTGGCGGGAAGCGATTGTTGCCCCTTTGTTAGGTGTAAGTGCACCATCTTATCACCCAATATTTACCTTCCGCTGATTTCGTTGCATTTTTACAACTGGTTTGTTGGTCATGCTAGCGACAAATGTAATGTTGCGATTTCTCTAGTCTGGTATCATTAATGTTTGTGTCTATTTTCGCGATAATACTCATTGGTGAAGACTGTTGAGTATATATATTTAACTGGATGAGGTACCCAGAAGTGCCCAAGACCATCTGCCTCTCCCTCTCCCTACATCTCCCCACTTAACCCATATTCCCTCCCCTCTTACTCTCCCTTCCTCTTCCTCGCCTCTCTTCCCTTCCATCTCCCCCAATGTCCCCCCCTTCTCCCCATATCCCTATACCCCCTTCTCCCCCCCCCAATCACACCCCCAACCTAATGGGGGGAGGCACATGAAAACTCAATTGGAAACACACCAAATATTTCACACCTGACCATGTAAATTTCTATAAATGTTAATATGTCTTAAAATATATAACTCAGGCCGACCCCAAAGAGCCTATGTCAATCCTAGACCCCAGACCATTCCCACTGCAAAGTTAGGTGAGGTTAGCTCCAAGCACCTGGTCTCCATTTTCAAGTAAATTATAACAAAGTGCGGGTAAATGGCAGGAATAAACTCTACAGAAAAAACATTTGTAGTTTCATTTCAGACTGAAAAATCGCTCGGAGGAAGGGGTGGGGGGGGGGTAGAGTTAAGGGCTAATATTTCTTAAAGTATTAAATTTAGACCGACCCCTGACGAGCCTATGTTTGTCGTATACCGCATACTATTCCCCCTGCAAAGCTGAGTGAGACTAGGGCCCTCTCAGTGTCTGACCCACATCCTTGAACAGACAGAAAGACAGACACAAACATATAGATACGTTTACAATATATATATAGATACGTTTACAATATAGATACGTTTACAATATAGACAACCCATAAATTTGAAAATAAAGTACCGACGTTTCGGTCGCATTATCAAGTCTCGTGAAAATTTTCCAGAACGGAGTGAAACGCCTTCACTTCCTATATTTTCAGGTTTGTGGGTTATCTAATTCTCAGTCAAGTTACTGAAACTTACTTTCTAGGAGAATGTGAATGTAACAGTATACACAAAATAATCTCATTTGAGGAACAAGTTCCCCGGAGCCACGAGAGGCTAGAAGCGAGTCTCAGACCAGTAATGGCGCCGTAAGAACAATGCCAGAGGGAGGAGGTGGACGTGTCCACACGCTCCGCCCTCGTCCTCGACTTCAACGTTCGTTTTTACTTCTCATTTATTATTATTCATTATAATTATTATTATTATTTGCTTCACCATGTGGTGGGGTTAGATTTGTTTGCGGTGTTAGGCTTGTCAATTCAAAATTCACAGGCAATGCCTTATTCATAGTTTTTATCTAGAAGGTGAAGGGACGACGACGTTTCGGTCCGTCCTGGACCATTCTCAAGTCGATTGTGAATTGTCCAGTCGTTCACAATCGACTTGAGAATGGTCCAGGACGGACCGAAACGTCGTCGTCCCTTCACCTTCTAGTGTGTGGTCTGGTCAACATACTTCAGCCACGTTATTGTGACTCCTCGCCTGTTTATTTTCATATTTTTGGGTTGGGAGTCCAATTTTCAGGGTCGGTATTGTGACTTACTGTCTGAATATCCTCACCATCTACCATCATGAAGGTGTTGGCATGTTGCAAGCATGGTGAATGTTGCTAGCATGTAGGCAGACGGAGTCTCGAATTATATTCCTGTAGCTAATTATATTTTCAGCCAACAGCGACGGTACTGGAAGGGAATCTTACCTCACATATTCGAAACTACCCATTATATATCAAATCAAAATGCTTATTCAGGTAAACGTACATACATAGGAAGATGAGTTACAAACAAAATGGTGGATTTATAGATAGAGCTATAGTACTTACAATACGCTAAAGCCATACGCAGTGTTTCGGACAAAAATATAAAAAAATATCTCGCTTGGTTTAACCGGCAACTCAGATCCAACTGAGAAAAAATTAAAAGTTATAATTATTATGTTTATAAAATATAGATAATGGCTTTTAAAGAGCCTTGAAAAATCTCCTTTTCATTTAATCAATAAAACATTACAGCATGTTCAATATAAAACTAAATAATTAGAAAATCTCGCCGGAATATTTTCAAAATTATCCATAAGTTTGTCCTAATTTTGAGAATATTTAATTCAAAATTATCCTTATGAACAATTTTCTTTTAACCACAGTGTCAAGAGGGATATGTTACCCAAGGAAATGTGCACCTGTCAAGCACAGAGATGACCATGACCTTAAGTAGGTGTGGAGGTCATGACCCTCACGTCCCTGAGAGCCTAGCCTCCCTACCCCGTTCTCACGATTTGACATTGTAAAAAAAAAATCCATATATTTTGCCTACCTGAAACGTTCGAATTCTAAGCCAGCCTCGTACCATACCTCTCGTGGGGCTAGATTCACGAAGCAGTTACGCAATTACTTACGAACGTGTACATCTTTCCTCAATCTTTGACGGCTTTGGTTACATTTATTAAACAGTTTACAAGCATGAAAACTTGCCAATCAACTGTTGTTATTGTTATAAACAGCCTCCTGGTGCTTCGGAGCTCATTAACTGTTTAATAATTGTAAACAAAGCCGCCTAAGATTGAGAAAAAATACACAGATTCGTGTGTGCGTAACTGCTTCATGAATCTAGCCCCCAGAAAACACTAATAAGGTTAATTCCTCTGTAGCCTATCCTCAGTGTACCGTTTAACCCCCCAATTGTACCGTCCCATCCCTGCTGTACCCTCCCTTCCCTAATCACCCTAATGTACCGTCACACTCCCTCAGTACCATCCATTCCCTGTAACCCAGTCAGTGACTACAGTTAAGATGCCAGTCTCCAATCGTATTACAAGTTAATTGTGATATGTTTACACAGGTGGGGAACGGTAGTAGACATATGGCTTCTTTTGCTAAGATAATACCCAGCTGGCTACAAGACAATACCGGGCCGGCCTTAAGGTGGATAATATCCCAGCCAGCCACATGACAATATCCCAGCCGGCCACATGACAATATCCCAGCCGGCCACATGACAATATCCCAGCCGGCCACATGACAATATCCCAGCCGGCCACATGACAATATCCCAGCCGGCCACATGACAATATCCCAGCCGGCCACATGACAATACCCCAGCCGGCCACATGACAATATCCCAGCCGGCCACATGACAATACCCCAGCCGGCCACATGACAATATCCCAGCCGGCCACATGACAATATCCCAGCCGGCCACATGACAATATCCCAGCCGGCCACATGACAATATCCCAGCCGGCCACATGACAATATCCCAGCCGGCCACATGACACAATATCCCAGCCGGCCACATGACAATATCCCAGCCAGCCACATGACAATATCCCAGCCAGCCACATGACAATATCCCAGCCAGCCACATGACAATATCCCAGCCAGCCACATGACAATATCCCAGCCAGCCACATGACAATATCCCAGCCAGCCACATGACAATACCCCAGCCAGCCACATGACAATACCCCAGCCAGCCACATGACAATACCCCAGCCAGCCACATGGCAATACCCCAGCCAGCCACATGACAATACCCCAGCCAGCCACATGACAATACCCCAGCCAGCCACATGACAATACCCCAGCCAGCCACATGACAATACCCCAGCCAGCCACATGACAATACCCCAGCCAGCCACATGACAATACCCCAGCCAGCCACATGACAATACCCCAGCCAGCCACATGACAATACCCCAGCCAGCCACATGACAATACCCCAGCCAGCCACATGACAATACCCCAGCCAGCCACATGACAATACCCCAGCCAGCCACATGACAATACCCCAGCCGGCCACATGACAAATAATATCCCAGCCGGCCACAAAAATCAGCTACATTACAAAATAATAATAATCTTTGTTGGAGATTTAATATATTTCATGAAATCGTGTAAGATGAACCTCGCAGCTGAGTAGACAGCGTTCGGGGGTCATAGTCGTAAGAGCCCTCGTAGTCCCAGACGAGGCAGAAACAATTATTGAGCAGCGTTTCTTTCACCCTGGTGCTCCTGTTCACCTAGCAGTAAATTAGGAACCTGGGAGTCAGACAACTGCTACGGGCTGCGTCCTGGGGATGTGTGTGTTAGAGAGAAACATATGTATATATACATATGTAGTATGTAGAAACATATGTAGTAGATATATATTTCTACTATCCGGGGACGCAATATGGGAAGCGCCCGGATAGCTCAGTCGGTAGAGCATTAGGCTTTTAACCTAAGGGTCCAGGGTTCGAGTCCCTGTTCGGGCTAAATATTTTTTGGGGGGGGGCCCTGGTGGCTGAGTGGACAGCGCTTGGTATTCGTAATCCTAGGGGACTGGAGAATCGATCCCCGGCGATGACGGAAACAAATAGGCAGTTTCTTTCACCCTGATGCGCCTGTTCACCTAGCAGCAAATGGGTACTTGGGAGTTAGACAGCTGTTAAGAGCTGCTTCCTGAGGGTACATGCAAAAAAAAAAGAGTTGATTGATAGTTGAGAGGCGGGGCCAAAGAGCCAGAGCTCAACCCCCGCAAACACAACTAGGTGAATACATAATTGAGGAAAAATAGATTAGAATAGAGGCTAATAGGTCGAGTCTGCAGGCACGAATAGTAAATACATCGTACACAGACAGCTCTCCAACGGATTTTGAAACCAAATATACATTTAATATACAATGAAACCTTACCTTACACTTACCTTACCAAGTTAACCTAACCACGCCGAGCCTAACACAGCCCAAGGCTAATATACCTTAACCTAACAATATGTATGCGGGTTTAACAAACGGAAAATTAGCTTTGTCGAATCGGTTTGTGTACGATTTCGCCCTATACTCCCTATAAGATGTTGTCCTGCGGTAAGGAGTGGCGCCGCTTCCTCTGGTGACAGCCAAGCCCACGCTTCACCACCGAGTATATGCGGCAAGAATGTAAATGTTCCACCTTCCCAAGCTGAGCCTCTGACATCACTACTGTACTAGTAGTACTGGCTTGGCTAGTACTAGCCTAGTACAACTGGCTAGGCTAATACTAGCCTAGCCTAGTACTGGCTACGGTAGTATTAGCCTAATACAACTGGCTAATACTAGTACTAGCCTAGTAGTACTGACTAGGCTAGTACTAGCCTAGTAATACTGGCTAGGCTAGTACTAGCCTAGTAATACTGGCTAGCCTAGTACAACTAGGTGCGTACACCCTGACACCAGGTTGACCAGAAGCAGGAGAAAGGCGTCACAACAGGTCTTTCCAAGGTCCCTCTTCCCACGCTCGTTCCCCATGGCAGGAAAACACAGGATCTCCTCCCACCCGCTGAATTACCTCCTGAGATAAGAACCTGATTTACCTCCTACTATTTGTGTAATATACCTTAAGTGTATTGCTATTTTGAGGCTCTTCTCCTTCCTTGTTCCTTTTACCAATATTCCGCCCCACTAACACATACTTTTAATGCCTCCTTTCCCCATATTCAATCCTATGCCACTTATAAACAGTTTAAACCAAAACAAACTCCCTCCAAGCACATATTCCAATGAGTTAGCTACAGCAACAAGCCCAGCCCTAGATAAATTAACCCCATTTCGAGCATACATGTCATTCCTTCCATAGAATTGGTCCCTGTTATCATTGAATGATATTGCGTTTAATTTACAATATCTGTCCAGTCGGCAATAGACACCAAGTGCCTTCGACAAACCATTCATTTCCAATTCCTTTTCTTGGAAGAATGCCACATTATGATCGGGATTCCTCCCTTGCTCCTAACTAATTATATGGCTGACTTAAACCTCTGTACGAGTGCCTTTACTTTTAACTCGTCCTACATCATTTCCACCTGCACTGATACAAATAATGGGTTTGTTTCCATTTCCAGCCATATAATTCATGTTGTTTACAATATCCTCAATTCCTGCTCCCGGATAGCGAACCCTTAACCTGTTCCCCCGTGTCTCTGGCACTAAAAACTTGATCCAAAAACTTCACCTGGGAATCCACAACCAAAATTCACCCGCTGGTCGCAAGGAGGCCTCAGAATGGCAGTGCAACAACGTCCCGGACGTAGTCAGCTGGGTGTTGCAGCTGGTTGCTGGACCCGCCGTTAACTCCGATGGCTAGCCCGTCAAGAGAGCCGAGTGGCCCTGTCAATTCTAAAGGTAAGAGTGCGTGGTCGGCTGAAGGCGAGCCTATCTCTGTGAGGGCGGCGCGAATTAATCGCCCTGAGGAAGTGTTGCCTGTTCACTGGGCACAGGCCGGGTAGAACTTGCCGGGGGGCGCTCGCTGGGCTAGGGTATGCGTGCGCCCTGCACTGCGCTTGTAGGATCCGAAGAGTGTCGATTCCTGACCATGTAAGCGATACCTGGTTCAGTCGGAGCGTGCGTCGATTTTTTGTTGCGTAGATCACCTCCCCCAGGCTGAAAGATATAAGGCAGTAAGGGTGGGCAGAAGCGGCACGCAGTGTTATCGTGAGAGGCAAGGGCACAGACGAGAGGGAAACCCTAGCTGAATCAATACGGAGACGTAAAACGGGGGGAGGGAGCCCGGCACAGGAATTAAGAGATTCCTTAATTAACAATCCTGGATGAATAAAGAGTTTTCCGAACAATTATACTGAAGCAATGAAGGGGGCTAACAATTCTAAGAATCTTCCAGCAAACAGAAGGGGGAAGTACCTTTGCTAAGAGCAAAGGTGGGAGAAAGCCAGTAGGAGAACAGCAAAGAAGCACAAAGCAACTATAAACAGGGATAATACGAAACACTATAGATCTTGAATATAACAATACATATACCAAGAACGGGTATATACAATAAAGCAATATATACATAAACCATAAAATGGAATAAGAACCAATTCTTAAAGCCAAATCTATAACATGCTTGTGTCCTAAGCGGATGTAGAATGTGAGCGGGGAACATTACCCTTGGTCTCCATCCCATCTCTGCCTCCAGACGGGTGATAGGGCTGGATAGAAGCCAAGGAGTCTGCCTTAAGTGGCCGCTGAGTGTAGTCTTGTGTTGTCAACGAGCGTCTGCAAGCCGCAGCTAGTGCGCCGTGAACTTCGGCTACATCTTTTAGAACAGGAGCAAAGTGAAATCGACGGCAGGGAACCGTCATCCAGTAGCTGTAATAAGGAATAATATTAAGAATACAATGTCGTAAATAATCGTACAATGTAAGAATACAATGTAATATCGTAAATAACCGATGACGGCAAGTGCCGCAGAATGGAAGAAAAATAAATTGCTGGGCGCAACGTCGGTTGGAACGCTTCAGCTGGAGGTACTTGACTGAAGCATCGGCTGCCGGGAAGCCTAAGATGGAACTGGGGTGTTAGCAGCTGTAACATCGTCTGCTGAAACTAGCCGAGTCTGTGAGGGCGCCCGCTGCAACAGCTACGGCCGAGCCACCAGCTGGCCCATCCTCTGCAGGAACAACACCGGCTGGGACAACGTCGTTGTAAAAGCCTAACAATGTAATAAATTATATTACATGAATAATCTTAAATAAAATGGTGTAAATAATAAAATTATAAACCAATTATAACTATAATTAATTATAAATAATTATAAATTGCAAAACAAAGTAAGCTCAAAATGAAGCTGGACTATAACTCTCTAGAGAAACGGGATTAACACTGAGCCGAGGTAAATACAACCAAATACAATAACGAAAAGGAGTGAAAAAAGACACGTCAGCTGGAACTTCGCGACCAGCGGCCTAGGAGGCTGCTGTGACATCCGGGCTACACCGGGCAGACAACACGTCTGGGTAAACCAGCGGCCTGGGAGGCCGCAGTGACATCCGGGCTACACCGGGCAGACAACACGTCTGGGTAAACCAGCGGCCTGGGAGGCCGCAGTGACATCCGGGCTACACCGGGCAGACAACACGTCTGGATAAACCAGCGGCCTGGGAGGCCGCCTAGCTATATGACCAAATAAATATAAAACTGAAACATCGCCGGCTTAACTCGTCACAGGAAGGACGTCGGCTGGGAAGCAGCAGTACCTTCCGACTAAATTGAGGAATAAACTGAAAGTTTAATAGCGGCAGAAAAGTTGTATAAAACATGGAGCAAACGCAATGCATAAATTGCAGTAACAAATTGCTGAGGGAAATGGCTCATAAAACAAGTGCAGGAATAATCTAAAGTCAGAGGCTTGCTCCATGCTAAATTGAGGAAGACTTTAATCTTAATACACGTCATGACTGGGAGACTAAGGATATAACAAGTTATTTTAGTAAGCGTTTGGTTAATGATGGAGGAACATAAATCACCAAAACAGGAGCGGGCTCCTGTTTACTAAATTGACATGGAAATACGAATTCTTTTACGAATAGATTTTTTTTTTTTTTTTTTTTTTTTTTTTAAGGCAGGAGGTGTAAGCAATGCTATAAATTTCCTAAATTTGCCGCGTAATGAAACTAATCAAGCTGAAAGTCTAAATAAAGGAATGTAATAAAATTGAACAGAATTAATTAAAAATGACCGCAATAATTAGAATTAAATCCATTACTCGTAAACCCTCTTGTATATATGTACCTTACCTAAATAAACATTTGATTTGATTTGAAGTAGCTCAAGCGGCAGACCGCACGGCCAGGCGTTATGCTGGACGCTGAAAACTTGGGATGAGGAAGGGGCCCGCGTAACCGGGCACTCCAGGCAGACCAACATCTGGTACACGCGACCAAGGAAAACACGGGAATATTGTGCTACAGCATTCGAACGAAACGTGGTGGAATTGACGTACCGGGCTACACCGGCCAGACGAAAACGTCTGGGTACGAACGTGCCGGCTATACCAGCCGGACGAAACGTCTGGGAGCAAATGTACCGGGCTACACCGGCCAGACGAAACGTCTGGGTACGAACGTGCCAGCTATACCAGCTGGACGAAACGTCTGGGAACAAATGTACCGGGCTACACCGGCCAGACGAAAACGTCTGGGTACGAACGTGCTGGCTATACCAGCTGGACGAGACGTCTGGGAACAAATGTACCGGGCTACACCGGCCAGACGAAAACGTCTGGGTATGAACGTGCCGGCTATACCAGCCGGACGAAACGTCTGGGAACAACTGTACCGGGCTACACCGGCCAGACGAAAACGTCTGGGTACGAACGTGCCGGCTATACCAGCCGGACGAAAAAACTGGGAACAAATGTACCGGGCTACACCGGACTTACGACAACGTCTGGGACAAACGTGCGGGCTAAACCGGCCCGACGAGACGTCTGGAGACGCCTACAACTAACACATCCTGGTTGACTTTACATAATCACATAAAAGGCAAAGCAGAGGTTAAACAAACATAAATGTAAAACCAGCAAAGGAACACGCAGCTTGACACCGCATAAAAAAACATTAATACTGTAAATTAAGGAAACTTATGGAAAAACAAATCCATAAAACAAAGCTAGGGGCCAGAGGCCTGTGACACTGCAGCTAGCCTAACCTAGCTAACTTTACCTAATAACTTAAAGGCAATAGCAAAAGTTAAACAAACAAATGTAAAACCAGCTAAAGAAACATGCAGCTTGACACTGCATAAAATTCAATAATAAATTAAGGAAACTTATGGAAAAACAATTCTATGAAAACAAAGCTAGGGGCCAGAGGCCGTGACACTGCAGCTAGCCTAACCTAGCTAACTTTACCTACTAACTTATAGGCAATGACCAAAAGTTAAAACAAACCAGCTAAAGAAACATGCAGCTTAACACTGCATAAATTTCAGTAGTAAATTAAGGAAACTTGTGGGAAAACAAGTCCATGAAAACAAAGCTAGGGGCCAGAGGCGTGTGACACAGCAGCTAGCCTAACCTAGCTGACTTTCCCTAATAACTTAAAGGCAATAAGCAAAAGTTAAATAAACCTAAATGTACAACCTGCAAAAGAAACATGGGGCTTGACACTGCGTTAAATTCATTAATAAGTTAAGGAAACTTATGGAAAAACTAGTCCATGAAACAAAGCTAGTGGCCAGAGGCCTGTGACTCGGCAGCTAGCCTAACCTAGCTAACTTTACCTACTAACTTATAGGCAATGACCAAAAGTTAAAACAAACCAGCAAAGAAACATGCAGCTTAACACTGCATAAATTTCAGTAGTAAATTAAGGAAACTTGTGGGAAAACAAATCTATGAAAACAAAGCTAGGGGCCAGAGGCCTGTGACACTGCAGCTAGCCTAACCTAGCTAACTTTACCTACTAACTTATAGGCAAAGACCAAAAGTTAAAACAAACCAGCTAAAGAAACATGCAGCTTAACACTGCATAAATTTCAGTAGTAAATTGAGGAAACTTGTGGGAAAACAAGTCCATGAAAACAAAGCTAGGGGCCAGAGGCCTGTGACTCGGCAGCTAGCCTAACCTAGCTGACTTTACCTAATAACTTATAGGCAATAAGCAAAAGTTAAAACAAACCTGAATGTAAAGCCTCACGTCGACTGGGTGAGGGTGGGGGTGGGATGTTCAGGCCTCCTCCCGAGTGTGCTCCAAATTACAGCCACCTACTGGAGAAAAACCAGTGCCCCATAACACCGAGGGGCACCACCCCCTCTAGGACCACTGCACCTGCATTTGGTCACCAAGGCTGAACCAGCAGGCGTGCATCAGAGCGCGCGCGCCAACACAGACAAACACTGGTCCGACGCGCCAACAAAACACAAACACTACCTTAAATGTTGAGAAGGGCAGGACGCCCCTGACGGGACGCTCCTCGTCGTTGTCGAGAGGAACTGGTGTAGGGTCCATGCTGGGAGAACAGTTGAGCGGGCTAAACTTCTGTGTTTACGACTCGCTGAGCAGCAGTGAGTCGTTATGTAAGAGCAGCTGCTGGCTTGGGGAAAGGGGGCCCACGCCGTCTCCGTCCCGGTTTATATAACCTCGGGTCAATGCGCGCGCAGCTTGGGGCGGTTAAAGTCGGCTTCCAGACATACGTTTTCTTCCACTCAGAAAACCCACCGTTTTTGGGAAACAGTGTTCTTTTTCTTAAGTCCCATGTCCTTTGCGACACTCCAAGACGAAGGCTTTCTAATGTGGCTCTCCTCCTTTGCTTCCTCTTGAAGGTAGACACCTTGTTTCATCTGTCTTAGCTCCTCCCGCAGCGAATCCAACTGTGTCCGCAGAGCTCAACACAGATCTGTAGTGAGTAGATTATCCCAATAATATACTTGCTCCAAACTCATTAGCCTAATGAGTTGGAATTTGGACATCAAAGCTCTCATTAACACTAATTACTAAACTCAAACTTTTTCTCTACTTACAGTTAAAATGTTTTGCAACCTTTGGAGAACAGTGAGGTGTTGTCCGAGCATATAAGCAGCAGAGTAGCGAGTAATAACCATGACATAGTTGGAATAATAACCAGCCTACTTCCAAGTGTGGTTTAGAACCGACACTTGAGAGATACTGTACCGACTCTCAGTGTACTCAACTCTCTATCACACCATTGCTCACCAAGTATCACTTGCGAACTTCTGAGTAACAAACATCAACAAACCATCCTTCAAAATACAGCTAGCGATATCTGTTGCGTCGACATTGCAATATCAATAGCGGAACAGGAGCCCATAAGGCGGGTTGTTGTGCTCGAGTAACAATTCCCGCGCTTGTATGTCATTGGTGGAAATTCTTTGTTTACATTCACCACAACAGCCAATCACTGAAAGGGATCAGCTAAAGGTGCCACCCACTTAATAAATCATTTTTGTTCAGCACACCAGCCCGACTTATGACATTCTGCTTCAATTTTAATCTACCTAAAAAGTGAAGCGTTAATTATTTAAAAGTGTTATTAGAATTAGAATTAAATATTGCAGAATATATCAGGTGTTACAGAAAAATGGCCTCTGGCTACCTAACTTGTGACGTCATCATCAGAGGAAAAAGGCGGGGGGGCGTGCGTCTTCACAAATAACATGGATGATACGATGTTCCGCCCTCTTATTAGATTACATTATTCTTATTGATGAAATTTTCTGTCAGGTACAAAACAAAGAGGTTGTTACGCAAAAGGACGCATTTCTTAGTTTGCATTTCATTCACGAAGAAAGTGTTGGCCATCCCTGCAACAGCCAATCACAGGAGGGCATTTGCTAAACACCCAGCTTTCTTATTAACGTCATCAGAAGCGTTCAGCCCACTGATCTAGCTTATGGCTTTATGTATCATCTCTTTGCACCTGTAGCGAGTAAACCTATACTCGCTCCATTATCTCATCATCTTAATGGCATAACTAATTACACAAGCTATAATCCTATCCCTATTTACAGATAACGGTTTTTCCACCCTCTTATCTTACTGTGAGGTGCAGTAACCGTATATAAGCCAGCGATTTGAGAATAGAAAACCAGTACAATCTCCAGTCAAGAATGTAGTACTCGGTGTAGGCAGTTCTAATCGACCCAAGACGCTACAGCTTCGACACAGCGCAGCAGCAGACTACGACCGCATCCTACCTTGGTTACCTTGAGGTGCTTCCGGGGCTCAGCGTCCCCGCGGCCAGGTCGTCGACCAGGCCTCCTGGTTGCCGGACTGATCAACCAGGCTGTTGGACGCGGCTGCTCGCAGCCTGACGTATGAGCCACAGTCTGGTTGATCAGGTATCCTTACTACAACGCTCTCCCACATAGAGCTCCCCGACTCCGGCCACACTCGGCTCTCTGCTCTGCTCCAGGCTTGGTCTCAACGTCTACGACACTGCTGTATCCAGGACTACTAAATAAATATGAAACTCACTAAACACTGTGTATCTAATCAACCCAATAACGCATAAACGTACGTTACAAGCTTGAGCTACCTCATCCCTTTCTGTGTATTTTACCTCAATAAACTTATTTCAATTATACTTACTGAAACGTGGTTGAAAGAGGATACAACACACCTCTTTAACATACCAAACTACTCGGCAATTCACAATTGTCAACCAATCCAGAGAAGTGGTGGTGGTACTGCTCTGTACTACCTCCAACTCACCAAGAACTGATATGCTCAAAAGTAATTAGAACTAGAAACACCTGTGGCGAATATAACTTTGCCCGGTTCAGTCAAAGGTGCCGAGACTGACTTTGACTGTGGGAGCAGGGTTGCCAGTTCTAAATTGCTGAAAGTAGCGAGCTGAGGGTCTGAAAGTAGCGAATTTGTAATAAGAGTAGCCCAATATTTTTTAGTGAATGATATGGGTTTCAAAGTAATATATTTTGATATATAGAGTGCACTACACGATGTTAATTGTTTTATTAATATTATTTCTGCACATACACACACACACAATTATATATATATATATATATATATATATATATATATATATATATATATATATATATATATATATATATATATATATATATATATATAAATATATATAAATATATATATATATATATATATATATATATATATATATATATATATATATATATATATATATATATATATATATATATATATATATATATTAGTATATTTTGGTAACAGTCTTTCCTGTAGACATATATTATTAAATATGACCGAAAAAGTAAGATTAATAATTCTAACACGAATTTTCTCAATCTTTCGTACATTACGCTTCACTGTTGGAGGTAAATCAAAAATCACTTCTCCAAACTTCATTTTTATTTCTAGTCTGACGCGACACGGGCGCGTTTCGTAAAACTTATTACATTTTCAAAGACTTCACAAATACACAACTGATTAGAACTTGCGTTTCTCTGATTTTATATCTACATTTGAGTGAGGTGGGAAGGGTGATGTGGCATTAACACAAGACAGAACAATAGGGGATATTAATAGGGTATTAAAAGTATCAACACAAGACAGAACAGAAACAATGGGTATTGAATAGAAGTGTTTGTAGAAAGCCTATTGGTCCATATTTCTTGATGCTTCTATATTGGAGCGGAGTCTTGAGGTGGGTAGAATATAGTTGTGCAATAATTGGCTGTTGATTGCTGGTGTTGACTTCTTGATGTGTAGTGCCTCGCAAACGTCAAGCCGCCTGCTATCGCTGTATCTATCGATGATTTCTGTGTTGTTTACTAGGATTTCTCTGGCGATGGTTTGGTTATGGGAAGAGATTATATGTTCCTTAATGGAACCCTGTTGCTTATGCATCGTTAAACGCCTAGAAAGAGATGTTGTTGTCTTGCCTATATACTGGGTTTTTTGGAGCTTACAGTCTCCAAGTGGGCATTTGAAGGCATAGACGACGTTAGTCTCTTTTAAAGCGTTCTGTTTTGTGTCTGGAGAGTTTCTCATGAGTAGGCTGGCCGTTTTTCTGGTTTTATAGTAAATCGTCAGTTGTATCCTCTGATTTTTGTCTGTAGGGATAACGTTTCTATTAACAATATCTTTCAGGACCCTTTCCTCCGTTTTATGAGCTGTGGAAAAGAAGTTCCTGTAAAATAGTCTAATAGGGGGTATAGGTGTTGTGTTAGTTGTCTCTTCGGAGGTTGCATGGCTTTTCACTTTCCTTCTTATGATGTCTTCGATGAAACCATTGGAGAAGCCGTTATTGACTAGGACCTGCCTTACCCTACAGAGTTCTTCGTCGACTTGCTTCCATTCTGAGCTGTGGCTGAGAGCACGGTCGACGTATGCGTTAACAACACTCCTCTTGTACCTGTCAGGGCAGTCGCTGTTGGCATTTAGGCACATTCCTATGTTTGTTTCCTTAGTGTAGACTGCAGTGTGGAAACCTCCGCCCTTTTCCATGACTGTTAAATCTAGAAAAGGCAGCTTCCCATCCTTTTCCGTCTCGTAAGTGAAACGCAGCACGGAACTCTGCTCAAATGCCTCCTTCAGCTCCTGCAGATGTCTGACATCAGGTACCTGTGTAAAAATGTCGTCAACATACCTGCAGTATATGGCCGGTTTCAAGTTCATGTCGACTAAGACTTTTTGCTCGATGGTACCCATGTAGAAGTTTGCAAACAGGACACCTAGGGGAGAACCCATGGCGACCCCATCTACTTGCTTATACATGTGCCCATCCGGGCTCAAGAAGGGTGCCTCTTTAGTTCTGACATGCCAGAAAGTATTCTGAGGAAACTACTCCAAGCTTGTACTAAAGAGGCACCCTTCTTGAGCCCGGATGGGCACATGTATAAGCAAGTAGATGGGGTCGCCATGGGTTCTCCCCTAGGTGTCCTGTTTGCAAACTTCTACATGGGTACCATCGAGCAAAAAGTCTTAGTCGACATGAACTTGAAACCGGCCATATACTGCAGGTATGTTGACGACATTTTTACACAGGTACCTGATGTCAGACATCTGCAGGAGCTGAAGGAGGCATTTGAACAGAGTTCCGTGCTGCGTTTCACTTACGAGACGGAAAAGGATGGGAAGCTGCCTTTTCTAGATGTAACAGTCATGGAAAAGGGCGGAGGTTTCCACACTGCAGTCTACACTAAGGAAACAAACATAGGAATGTGCCTAAATGCCAACAGCGACTGCCCTGACAGGTACAAGAGGAGTGTTGTTAACGCATACGTCGACCGACCCTATTAGACTATTTTACAGGAACTTCTTTTCCACAGCTCATAAAACGGAGGAAAGGGTCCTGAAAGATATTGTTAATAGAAATTGTTATCCCTACAGACAAAAATCAGAGGATACAACTGACGATTTACTATAAAACCAGAAAAACGGCCAGCCTACTCATGAGAAACTCTCCAGACACAAAACAGAACGCTTTAAAAGAGACTAACGTCGTCTATGCCTTCAAATGCCCACTTGGGGACTGTAAGCTCCAAAAAACCCAGTATATAGGCAAGACAACAACATCTCTTTCTAGGCGTTTAACGATGCATAAGCAACAGGGCTCCATTAAGGAACATATAATCTCTTCCCATAACCAAACCATCGCCAGAGAAATCCTAGTAAACAACACAGAAATCATCGATAGATACAGCGATAGCAGGCGGCTTGACGTTTGCGAGGCACTACACATCAAGAAGTCAACACCAGCAATCAACAGCCAATTATTGCACAACTATATTCTACCCACCTCAAGACTCCGCTCCAATATAGAAGCATCAAGAAATATGGACCCATAGGCTTTCTACAAACACTTCTATTCAATACCCATTGTTTCTGTTCTGTCTTGTGTTGATACTTTTAATACCCTATTAATATCCCCTATTGTTCTGTCTTGTGTTAATGCCACATCACCCTTCCCACCTCACTCAAATGTAGATATAAAATCAGAGAAACGCAAGTTCTAATCAGTTGTGTATTTGTGAAGTCTTTGAAAATGTAATAAGTTTTACGAAACGCGCCCGTGTCGCGTCAGACTAGAAATAAAAATGAATTTTGGAGAAGTGATTTTTGATTTACCTCCAACAGTGAAGCGTAATGTACGAAAGATTGAGAAAATTCGTGTTAGAATTATTAATCTTACTTTTTCGGTCATATTTAATAATATATATATATATATATATATATATATATATATATATATATATATATATATATATATATATATATATATATATATATATATATATATATATATATATATATGTATATATGTCGTACCTAGTAGCCAGAACGCACTTCTCAGCCTACTATGCAAGGCCCAATTTGCGTAATAAGCCAAGTTTTCATGAAATAACCGCTGCATTACGTAGGAATGCGGAGGAATTTCTGATGGAGGAGAAGACAGTTGCACAGCGCGATCCGCAGCGCAGCGTGCGGAGCGACGCGGGGGGGGCCTATATAAGAAGAGAGGAGGGGACATGTGTTCACGGCACCACTTGGTCTGGGAGACATCTCCCGTCACGCAGGGTGCAGTCGCGCCTCCACAGATCTCCAGTATCAGCTCTTGATACTGGTAATGGCTCAAAAGGGCCACCACTTACGAGCTATTCATCCCCGTGCCACCTTTTGGGTGGCTTCATCTTCATAACACATTCACAAGGGAGACATCTCCCGCCATGCAGGGTGCATTCGCACCTCCACAGATCTCCAGTATCAGCTCTTGATACTGGTAATGGCTCAAAAGGGCCACCACTTACGAGCTATTCATCCCCGTGCCACCTTTTGGGCGGCTTCATCTTCATCTTAACACATTCACAAGGGAGACATCTCCCATCATGCAGGGTGCATTCGCACCTCCACAGATCTCCAGTATCAGCTCTTGACACTGGTAATGGCTTAAAATGGCCACCACTTACGGGCTATTTATGCCCGTGCCACCTTTTGGGTTGCTTCATCTTCATCTTAACACATTCATAAGGGAGACATCTCCCGTCATGCAGGGTGCATTCGCACCTCCACAGATCTCCAGTATCAGCTCTTGATACTGGTAATGGCTTAAAAGGGCCACCACTTACGGGCTATTCATGCCCGTGCCACCTTTTGGGTGGCTTAATCTTCATCAATCAATCAATCGACATGCGTTCTTTCTTGCTACAGCCTCGCCCCGCTTCACAAGTCAAAGAAAAATTTTTTGCTACAAACACGCTTCGCTTCGCAAGAAAAAGGAATAACTTGGGACTCTTGTGTTCTTGGGACTTCAAGAAGCCATGAAAACTACGATTGTACCACGATCACAGCCCCACCCTGGTTGAGTTTATCTCAGGGGGCCCTTCAACCTCACAAGCTGAAAAGCTAGGGTCGGTCTACAGTACTCAACTTTCTCCAAGGTAATGTGTTATCTTATGTTCTTAATGTAAAAGCTAGGTTCCTCCCAAGTGTCGGCGTGTGCCCAGCGCTGTTTTCCCACGCGGCCTGCAGCCGCTCTAGCCAGGCCAGCTAGGTCATGCCTAGGCAGAACATGTTATGCAGCCAACAGTCCTATTGTCCGCTGATTACGACGAAATTCTTATACAGCCTTGCCCGCGCCGCTAAACTTGCCAGAATTATTGTCTGCCGGTTAAGCCCGAGAATTTTTATTCAGTATCCTCGATGCTGGTTTGCCGGAAATATTGTCCGCCGGTTAAGCCCGGAACCTTTTTACGCAGCTAGACATATTGTCCGCTGTTTAAGACGGAATTCTTATGCAGCCTCCATCGCTGATGGATTGCCAGAATTATTATCTGTCGGTTAAGCCAGGATTTTTTATGCAGCTCACCACGCTGCTGGATTGCCAGACCTATTGTCTGACGGTGAAGCCCGGAAATTTTATGCAGCTCACCACGCTGCTGGATTGACAGACGATTGTCCGACGATTAATACGGAATTCTTATATACCATTGCCCTAGCCGCTAGCTTGCCAGAATTATAGTCTGCCGGTTAAGCCGGGGAATTTTATCTATTCAGTATCCGCCCTCGAGTTGGATTGGCCAGAAATATTGTCTACGGGTTAGGCATAAAAATGTTAATGCAGCCTCCTTCGCCGCCGGATTTTTTAGATTCTGGCCTGCCGGATAAGCCCGGAATTATTATACAGCCGCCCTAGCTGCCACCCTCGCTATCGGATTGCCAGACCTATGTCTGCCGGTTGAGCCCGGAATTATTATGCAGCCGCCTTCCCTATTGGATTGCCAGACCTATGTCTGCCGGTTGAGCCCGGAATTATTATGATTGCCAGACCTATGTCTGCCGGTTGAGCCCGGAATTATTATGATTGCCAGACCTATGTCTGCCGGTTGAGCCCGGAATTATTATGATTGCCAGACCTATGTCTGCCGGTTGAGCCCGGAATTATTATGATTGCCAGACCTATGTCTGCCGGTTGAGCCCGGAATTATTAGCTCATATTATACAGCTCAAGCAGGGGATTCCCTGGTACTAAAGAGAGCAGACGCAATATGTCATAAGTGATACCATCTTCACCGGGGGATGTGGCTTTGCCTTTGTTTAGGGCCGCGAGTAATTCAAACTCAGTAAATGGCACGTTACATTCATCTTCCTTGTGGAGCATGAAGTCAACGAGCCTTTCTCGATCTCCGTAACCAGCATTTAATCTGAACTGTATGTCTGGGGGAAGATTATTGAAGCTAGAGGTGGTTGCCCAAGCATCGACTAACTCGTTTGCTCTGTGTAGAGGGTGAGGGTGTGCTACTTGGCCGAGCTTATCGCCTTTAATTCTTTTAATATCCTTCCATGCCTGGCTGAGGGGGGTGTGAGAGTTGAGACTGTTAACAAAAGTTTCCCAGTTATCTTGCCTGAGCTCTGTCATGCGCTCCCTCGCCTTGGCTAGGGCTTTCTGAAAGAGCTTGAGCATTGCTGGCGTACGTGTTTCCCTATATGCAAGCCCAACTCGTCTGGCAGTGCGTTTCAAAGTACGCAGTTTGGGGTCATTGTAATAGGCATGGCGTTTATTACCTTTCATATCGTTGCGACTATTGGATGGTGCAGGGGGCCGACCTAAAGGGTCAGCAAACATCTGAATGCTCTGTACTAGACCGTCGTTAAATGTCTGGACTGTGGAGGGATCATAAGTGCTGTACCACTCTGACACATGAGCAACAAAGTCTTCACGTCGAGCAGGAGGAACACTGAGCCGTTTGCGTTTGAAAGTCCCACCGGGCAGGATGGTATTTCCTATACATAGAGTAGTCAATCTAGGGTGATGATCTGACAACAAATTTGTTACAATAGATGATGTGCACCAGACGTGAGAGACGTTGAAACCAACACAGAGGTCTAGAATGCCGCCACAAATATGCGTGGGTTCAAGGTCACCCACAATCTGCACATCTTGGTGACTATTTAGTAGCGACAGCAGTTGATTCCCATTACCGTTACTGAAGCGAGAGCCACCAATGTCCTTGTGTCTAGCATTGTAGTCACCAAGAATGATGGTGGGCTCTGCTTGAGCGCAGGCCGGAAGATCAATATAATTTAACTTTCCTGCTGGAGCATATAGATTAAATACATTGAGAACAGAGTTGCGGTTCTTGAATTTTGTTCCCAGAAGTGCCTTGGATAAGAATGTCATCAGCATATATGATTGTCGTGACCCCTGGAGGATACATCTCTGATGCTAATCTGTTCATTAATACATTGAATAAGGTGGGACTTGAAACTCCCCCTTGGGGGGTACCTAACTGAAACATCCGTTCCTCAGACATGTATCCCTGGTAATACACCCAACCTTTTCTGCCTTGTAGACAATCCCTTATCCAGTGTAGCAATCTCCCTGTTATTCCCAGATTGGCTAATTCGTATAAGATTACTTCCCCATTGGCTTTATCAAATGCACCTTGTAGATCAACAAAAACTACAATTGTCATCCACATTAGACAAACACTTTAAGAGACAATCCGCAGTACTTTTGCCTTTGATAAAACCAAAGAGATTACTGGACATGTTATCACCTACAAGGTAGAGTAGCCTATTTAACAAAATCCTTTCCATCATTTTACAAAAGCAGGATATTAAGGAGACAGGTCTGTAGCCTCCGTTTGATTTAGGGATAGAAATGATGACAGCCTCTTTCCATTTTCTTGGTAACTTTCCCTCTCTATAACTCATATTAAAAAAATCAAGTAAGGGACTAGGTTTCATACCGGCTAAATAATTAAGTATGTCATACGTTACTCTATCTTTTCCCCGGAGCAGTAGAGCTGCCACTTTTTATAGCATCCAGTAGCTCATCGTGAGTTATCTCAGTGCATGTTACAGATCTTGTATTTAAGGCACATGAAGTTACTCCATTTCTAATATTTTCCCATGACTCAATGGTGATTCTCGTGTCTGCAGGTAAGGACTCCATACCAGCAGCACTAGCCCATTTATCTACTAACTCATTAGCAACCTTCCCTGGATCTGAGTGAGCAATGAATTTGGTCTTACAACCCCTGATTTTATTTACTGCTCTGCTCTCCATATGTCTTTAAGGTTCTTAGTATTACCAATGGACTGAGCAAAGTCTTGCCAGTATCTGTCCCGCGCCTCCTTCCACACCTGACTGCATTCCCTAGCCACTTCCAACATTGTATTTTTCTCTACATCCCTCATTCCATTTTTTAACCATTCTTTATGTGCACTCCGTAGCATTCTCTCCCACACCTTGACTTGCTGATCATTGGAATATTTAAATTTCTTAGGTCCATGCGTCTTGCTTCCCCTGCCCCCGTTATTTTCCCTCTGTACTAATTTCTCTATGTTCTCGACCATGTCCTCGTAAAAACTATCAACGCAGAGCGGCGTGTAATGTTGATACCAATCTCCCATATTTTGAATAAAATAATTTTTCATATCTTTATTAATATTTAGCCTTTTCCTTTGAAAGTGGACTTGTTTTTTCCCCAGTGGTAATTCAACATTCAAGGCAAAGTGGTCACTAAGTAGTTCCCGAACAACCCGAGCCTCCCCCATAATCCCCTGAGAGTTTAAAATGCAGGCATAGTCAAGCCGTCCTCCCCTGATGTGAGTTGGTTCATTGTTTCCCAAGAGACAGGTATCTGGATGATCTTGTAGAAACTGTAACCACTTGACCCCATTAGCATTAATACTACCCACTGTCCCAAGGCTTGTGTGCCGAGCATTAAGGTCCCCAATGACCAGTGAAGGATTAGTATAAATGCAGTCAGGTAAATAGTTAGCTTCGAAGCAGTTCCTGGATACGGGGATCGTGTTCCAGGGACCTACCCGAAACGCTACGTGTACTACGCTGTACAAGAATGTAACAACTCTTGTATATATCTCAAAAAAAAAAAATCACTGTCCCAAGGCTTGTGTGCCGAGCATTAAGGTCCCCAATGACCAGTAAAGGATTAGTATAAATGCAGTCAGGTAAATAGTTAGCGTCGAAGCAGTTCCTGGATACATACAAATTAACTACAATAAATTCCCCTTCCCTTAATGATAACTTAACACAGACACTCTATACCTTGCGTTTTTGATGGCGGTTCTACTAACTCTGCTGGTATGGAGTTCTTAACATAAATCGACGTCCCTCTGATGTTATTTGCGGCGAAGAGGTGAAACCCTTTATAGCCATTTAATTTCAATAAGCCTTCATTCCTATCCCCTGTCTCCTGGAGAGCTACAACATCAATATCATTTCCCATCACATAACAATGAACATCTGTAACCCTGTTTCTTAAACCATTAACATTCCATGACAACACTTTCAGTCTAGGGTGATCCATTATTAAACAATTCACTGTCTAAGTCATCCCAATAAGTTCACTAAATGATAGCCATACCTTGTATAACATCTCCCACCTCCTCCCAAGTTCACCAGTAAAAGCGACATTGCGTTTCTCAAGAGATTTTTTCAATCCTGTGACGTCCATTATTGGCCCAAATGATTCCTTCATTTTATGTGTAATTATAGGGTTCTTCCTTTCACTACGACTATCATCATTCTCACACACTTCACTTTCCTTCATTTCATCACTCAATATTTCATTAATGTCCTCAGCCACTATACCCTGACTTTCCTTCACTGTTTTGTGACTTTCCTTGACCTTCACCTGAATGTATAATTTCACCTCGATGGATTCGATTCTCTGCCCAAGATTTCGGAGGAACTCGCCAACTTTTCTTAGTTCAGCCCACACCTCCTTGACCATATCATTATGGCCCTCTTTCTGAGCCACAGTAGCCACTTCACTCACCGTTACACTGTCACTGCCGGAGTCCTGAGTGGTGGCGTGGCTGCTTGTTGCTTGAGCCTGACGAAGTAAAGGTGACTCCTTTACCCACGCATTCGTCCGGTTCACTGGTGCTGTTTGGGGCAGACTGTTTTGCTGTGCTCCCGGTGTCTGGGTAAGAGCTCTTGCTTGCTCTGTAACATTCACCGGCCGGAGAACAGCCATACTCGGCCTCTTGCTACACACAGCTGAGCTGGCATTGTGAACGCCTCCACAGTTGCAGCATCTGGGAACTATTTTCTCACCCAGATTAAGTCTGTTTCTACACACATTAGAGAGGTGAGACTTTCCGCAGAAACGACATCGTGGATCATTTTGACAGCTCCAGGATTTATGCCCCCATCTGCAGCATTTCAGGCATATTATGGGCTCTTCTACATACTTTGCTACATGCCTGTAGCCAGCCCCGGTGATGAACTCTCTCTCGGGAACTTCACCTCTCACTAGAGCCACCACCTGATTCCTAGCTTCACCTTTCATAAGGTGACGCTTGGCCCACACAAGTCGTTGGTCGTCGAGGATGAATTCGGGGTCTAGAATCTGAGGGTATTTATAGATAATTACCTTCGTCAGCTTCTCGTTCTCCTCCGGTATTTCCATAACAATTCCTTCATATCCTTGCTGGGTAAGAAATACAACTGCCTCCATAGAACCTACCGTTAAGTAAGGTCTGTTCACACCTTCCTTCAGCAGGGGCTCGAACTTGCGGTGTTCTCTTCCAAGTCTGGCTGTCCACAGCAGCTTCTGATGATAGGCCAGTGTGCATGAGGCAGGGAAGAGAAGCCTCCACCTCCGCTGACCCTCACCTTCCTAACATAGTTCTGTCCGTTCGTCGACACTGGTTTGATCAGTCTCGGCGTCGTTCTTCATTCTCTTGTCGTTTCCGTTATGTGTACCATTACAGTCAACACTAAGCCTTACATCATCTCTTCTCCGTTTCTTCTGTTGCCTGGTTAGAACTTCTTGAAACTCACCCTCCTCGACTGACTGGCTGCTTTCTGAGTCCATGTGAATATTGCCGTGGGAAGTAGCCAGTTCTTCTGGTGACTGAGTCTCCATCTCAGTACCCAGCACGGGGGGAGATGTGTAGAAGGCGATTAATACTAGTCAGTCTCCTTGTGTGTAGACAGAGCTAAACACCAATACCAACTTCACTCCTAGTCGCAAAGCAGGTACTTCTTGACCCGACCGCGTCCCAGGTAACACTTAAAAAACCACTACAAACCACCTTAAGCCCATCATCACCCAGCAAAAATCTGCTATCAGAATAATAACACATTCTACTTTCAGACAACACTCAGCTCCCTTGTTTAAATCCCTAAACTTGCTAAATATTAACTCCCTCCACACATTCTCTTGTGTCAACTACATCTACAAAACCCTGTTCTTAAATGCAAACCATGCTCTGAAACTCTCCCTGGACAGATGTAATAGGACCCATTATCACCACACCAGAAATAAATATCTCTTTGATATCCCCAGAGTCAAACTTAATCTGTGCAAACACTCTATGCAAATTAAGGGACCTAGTCTATGGAACGCACTCCCTAGTGAATTGAAAAGCTGTCAAACTTTTGCCTCATTTAAAAACAAAACCAAAAAGTAGTTAATTTCATCTTCGTAGTTTCCTACACTGATCTTTAAATTTGCTCTGTATCTAGTGTTACCCAATCTTTATGTACTTAACCCAAACAACTTTATTATTGTGTTCATTGCTGTCTTCTTTTATGTGCTAGCCATATATGCTGTATTGTGCCTACTAATTTTTGTTAAACTACCATTCAAGCTGTCATTGCAATCAATCTGAGCTACATATGTGCTTAATATACCTACAATTTTCTCTCATCTTTTATTTTTTTTCTTGCTTTGTAACTGTTATCATTTTTTTTTATAAATTTTGCAAGTATTTACCTACATAAAATTTTCTTAGATTAAGGACCTGCCCGAAACGCTGCGCGTACTAGTGGCTTTACAAGATTGTAATTACTATACTATGTATCCTCACAATCCCAATGTACCTTCTTGTATGAATAAATGAATTTAACCTTCTTATAAATGAATAAAATAAATAAATGAAATAAATAAATAAATGACCTGCGTAAAGCTTTCGATACTGTCAACCACCAAAACCTTCTTCTTAAATTACATCATTATGGTGTCAGAGGACACTCCCTACAATACCTCAAATCCTACCTTACTGACAGGCTCCAATGTGTTTCTGTGAATAATACAATTTCTCCCACCCTAACCATCAACATTGGTGTTCCCCAGGGCAGCATACTTGGCCCTCTCCTCTTTCTCATCTACATTAATGACCTTCCAAATGCCTCCCAACACCTCAAACCAAACCTATTTGCTGACGACACAACCTTCATTTACTCCAGTCCTGATCCCCTTGCTCTAAATGCCACAGTAAATACTGAGCTAAATAAAGTCCATCTGTGGCTAACTGCCAACAAACTCACCCTTAACATTGACAAAACTTTCTATATTCTGTTTGGCAATAAATCCTCTAATCAAATAAATCTCAAAATAAACAATACCCAAATTTGTAACAAATTAGATGGCAAATTCCTTGGCATTCTCATTGACCACAAGCTGAATTTCCAGGGACACATTCTAAACATATCAAAAAAAGTTTCAAAAACTGTGGGCATTCTTTCTAAGATCAGATATTATGTACCACGCCCTGCCCTGGTGACTCTCTATTACTCCCTTATCTATCCATATCTAAACTATGGTATTTGTGCTTGGGGCTCTACTACCCAAAATCACTTACGTCCTCTAATTACTCAACACAAAGCTGCTATTAGGACAATATCCAATTCTGGCCCCAGACATCACTCGGTACCCCCTACTCAAATCCCTGAATATGTTAGACATTAAGTCACTGCACATTCTCTCATGTGTATTATACATATATAAAACGCTAAACTGTAATGCCAATCCTGATCTCAAAAGCTTCATAGAAGGTTGTAACAGAACCCATGAGCACCACACCAGAAATAAATACAGTTTTGATATTCCTAGAGTACGACTTAATCCAACCAGAAATGCTCTACAAATCAAGGGGCCCAGAATGTGGAATGACCTTCCCAACCATGTTAAAGACTGTACCTCTCTCAACCAGTTTAAGTTAAAAACGAAGCTATACCTAATAAATTCCCTGTAACCTACCTTACCCCTCTATTGTCAACCCATGTATGTTTTTTGTTTTTTTTTTGTTTTTCAAATCAACGCTGTTTTAATGTAATTTTCTGTAATAATTTGTAATTGTATTTGTGCTGTTTTTTCAACAATGTTCCCCCCTCTTTTACCTCTATTTTTATTTGTACTCAACGCATTTTTTTCTTTTTACCCATTAGTTTTAAGCTTTAGTCTGTAGTGTTTTTTCCTGCCCGAAACGCTTTGCGTAATAGTGGCTTTAGGCATTGTATGTACTAGCTCTATCTATAAAGCCAACAAACTTTGTAAAATATCTTTATGTATGTACCTTTGCCTAAATAAAAATTATTATTATTATTATTATTATAAATAAACGATCAAACACGATCAAGTTTGTGGACATTCGGGTTTGTTGCGTTTACGCTGGCGGGCGGCGTTCTTACGAAACCCAAATTATGTTCATCACATCACTAAACTTGATTTAATAACTATATGCCTGTTAAGTAGAAGATTTTAACTGATAATAGCATTATATCTGGGTTTTAATATTGAGCAATAATACATATACGAAACGTACAAATTTTGTGTCCGAAATGGTCAAAATATGTGTGCGATCTGTCTGCGTGACGTCACGGATGTAAACATTACTGGCGGGCCGCGAGGTGCTGTGTGTGCCGCTACACAATGTATAAAGTATATAGACACTGTGGCAAGTCTGGTCAATTATCAAGATACATACTACAGTCCAGATATGTGTCAACTACTACTCAACTCCGTGATAAAGTTGAAACACGTGCGGTTTTATCCAATGGGTATGTCATTTTAAAATTTTGTACTGCTTCTAGTTATTTACCTGAATTTACCCGAGGACCACTAACACTTTAGTGGCCTCGTCGAGAACAGAAAACCGACGGCTTGTTAATGGTCTCCCTATTTACCCTGATGATCTTTTCCATTTGGATTTTAACAATTTTGAGGTGTTTTGGCGTTTACGGCTTCGGTTGGTTAATTTATTTATTTATTTATTTATGCATATACAAGAATGTACATAAGGAATGTGAGGATACAAATATGGTAATTACAGTCTTGTAAAGCCACTAGCACGCGCAGCGTTTCGGGCAGGTCCTTAATCTAAGAAAATTTTAAGGAGGTAAATACATGCAAAATTTATAGACAAAAAAATGATAACATTACATGAAATGAAAAAAAAAAAAAAAAAAAAAGATGAGAGAAAATTGTAGGTACAGTATATTAAAGCACATAGGTAGCTAAGATTGATTGCAATGACAGCTTAAAATGGTAGTTGACAACAAATTGGTAGGCACAATACAGCAGAAACAATATAAGATTGATTGACAGGATTAATAAATCCTGTTTGTTAAAACGTCGTTCTCAGTCCTACATCTTGTTGAGCTTGAACCTGTTGATCCTTGTTTGTGTTACATTTGGCCTTTTGAAGAAATATTCCGAATCAACATCCTCCAAATTATTCAGTATTATAAAAGTTTATGAGATCCGCCCCGTCATGTGGCCCCTCTAGTATGAGTCTACTTAGTTCTGGAATGATTTTTATTGCCTGGTGTTGAACTTTTTCACAGCAGCTATGTCCTTCTAAAGAGGGCACTAACAACAGATATTTACAGTTGAATACAGTTCTAGATTTTTACCTCCGGCCATTGCATTTCTCTACAACAAATCACTCGAACTCACCTGAGCTCACTGGAAGTAAATCATCAAACCAAATTCAACTTCATATTGATAATGTTAACATTATCAATGATTTGCCAATTGTTTCTAACATTCTTAAACCTATACTATTTGCTGATGATACTATTCGAACCCCAGTTGGAATCAGACCCAACTATGTAATGGTTAACCCAAGTATCGCATTTCCAAAAGGGTCGTCCGTGTTGGAAAAGACGAACGCCGAAAGAATATTATTGAAAACATCTTGATAACTTATTTAACCAAAATTATTTATTAGTCAGGAAGAAAGACAGAAACATGATCTATATATAAAACCTCTACCAGACAAATATTTTAAGTAAACCGAAGATATTTGTAGTTGTTTTAAAAGTGACAGTTTTCATCGCTCGTCCAGCTCGAAACCCGCAGTATTCATCTCAGAACCATGCCTATTTCACGCAGTGTCTTTAATAAACGTAAGAGTTTTATATGTCGTAATAAAGACAGAAATATAAGCTTCATTTTAAATACCCTACCATGTGCATATTTAAATTTAAAGCGAAGATACGTGTACTTTTATAATCGCCGAGCTCCGACCCCACACAGATCGATCGACGGAGCAACTCTCACTCTCAGAACAATGTTTATTTCACGTAAATATGTAAATAATCGTAAATGTTTTGTAGGCCCCAAGAAAGATAGAAATATAAGGTTCATTTTAAACACTTTACCATAGATATAATTAAAGTTCTAATGAAGATTCATCTGTTTAAATAATCAAAGAGCTCCGACCCCTGCACAGACTGATCGACAGAGCAATTCTCTCTCAGAACAATGTCTATTTTACATAAATTCGTTAATAAACACAAATGTTTTATATGTCTTAAGAAAGCTAGAAATATAAGCTTCAATTTAAATACATTACAATATAAATATTTAAAGCTCAAGTGAAGATACATGTTTTTATAGTGGTGTTCAGTAGCTTGTCGGGCATGGAGTGCAGACGCATACACACTTGCTAATATATTGTGTAATTAACAAAGATATGCCAATAAAGCCTAAAATATTACATTCCTAAAGAAAGACTGAGTTATAATCGTTATTGTGAGTGCATCAAAGGAAATATATCATGTTGGAGACGAAAGATATAGCAATTTTAATTTAAGTTTCGACTTGCCTGGGCAAGAAATAGGGTGACTCTCGCCTCATCTATTGGAGATTCGGTCCACCTAAAGACCCAAAGCTACTCAAACCCTCCTAGCATTACGTAATTATTGAAGTAATATGGTATATTTACTCACTATAATGTTGGTGCTGGATGCAGAACATGAGAAAACATAATTTTACTCTGAAAAAATATAAATTCATAACAAAATAAGATGTATATATGTAACATCAAAGGAAGTCGATGGTCCAAGCAACAATATTGTGGAGCGACTTATCCAAGATATATTGTTGTCTGGAAAGTGTTTGCTGACTTATCAGCCTTCTGTACAGTCATCCATTCGTCGCACTTCTCTGCTCAAATTATTGCAAATTTAATTTATGATGTTAACAAGTAGAATGCATTTTTTTAATGAAATTTAAAATAACTAGCCAGAAAACATTAAAGATTATTTAAAAATACATGGCTGGAAGTTAAATCGACTCCATAGAACAATAGTTTTGTTATAGATACTAATTGTTATTTGCTGGTATGCGTTTGCTACTTAAACTACCATGTACTGTACTTATATAAAATCTCCATTTCTTCGCACATGGAACACCGAACCCTATACGCTCTCTGATTTACTGTTTAATAGCGATTCACAAATAAAGCTTATGATTGTATCATATCAAAAAGGCAGTGACAAAGTCATTTTTGCATTTTAATCACAGAGATTAGATCTTATTTAGTTTAGTTCGTTTATTATGCACCCCATACCCATCTTGTGGGCAGTAGTGGAAAGAGTTACAGAGGCAGCAAGTTACAATCTTGATGAACTAGTTACAAAATTCAGTATAAGTCGTCACATCATCAATGGGTTCGAGATCGACCACAAGTACAGTTTCTAAATTAAGCAACTGACATGTGGAGAGCTAGTGTCACAATTGATATGTTTGTCCTGCACACCGCCCCCCCCCATCCAGTGGGCAGCGGTGGATAGGTTACAATCACTTAGTTTCTACCTACAGTTAGCAAACTGGGGATATTTGGCTAAAATTTCTGGTAGCAGATCATTTTGAATGAAATATTTACACATTGTTGGAACATTTGTAGAGAGGAAAGATATTCATATTTTAAAGAAGGTTTCTTGACCGTCGCTCTCTCTATTCATAGGAACTAACTTTTTTTGTTATTATTAACAAGCTTAGGGATACACAGCAATGTGCTGCTACCCTATTCTATATGAAAGATTACACAGTATACTGTATATAAAAAACTAGCTATAAGTTCATATAATATTCCCATCTCACAGGATGGTTAGTTATACATGGAATCATGGATAAACTACCAGCTTCAACAAAAAAAAAAATAATCTCTGACTAATCAGGTGAGAACATAAAATGTAAGGCTGATGTTATCTATTAACCCCCATTAGCAAAATCTAGGTACAGCATAAGAATATCTTCCAATAAGTGTATGAAGTAATCACAGAGCTCAAAGTACCTCATACCATTTGACCTGAAGTCACTTATAACAGGGCAATCACAGATATGGTGTTGGAGAGCATGTCCCAGCTCTTGTTCACATAGTTTACAATTGGAATGTTCACCATTGGGGGCATTCATTACCTGCAGCCACCTGCGATACATATCGATATCCCAGCCTAATTCTGGAAATTACAATGTCACACTGTCTAGCGGATGTTTTATGCTTCCCGTTCGTATAATTATCGGTTCTAAACATGTCATAGCTCTTTATACTCGTGCTTTCTGGCTTTTGTGTGTCAGTGACTGCTCGTCTGTCTTCCCTAATTACCAAAAATATTGCGGCATTTACAGAAGAGATTGGAATGCCCATATCCAACTCAATTTCAGGCTTATCACATTCAGTTTTAGCTGCCTTGTTTGTGTCATCATGCTGGACAAAACCTATATGAGAAGGTAACCATACAAATGAGACTTTGAAACTCCTACTCTTTGCAATAATAATGTTGTTTATAATGGATGTTACAACTACAACCTTCTGAAGATCAATATTTTATCTATATAATGTAATAAACAAAAGTTTTCTATGTCAACAGAAAGGCAGAAATATAAGCTACATTTTAAATGCTTTGTCATAAATATAACTGAAGTGAAAGCGTAGATACAGTGGAACCTCTATTAACGAGTTTAATCCGTTCTGGCACCGAGCTCGTTACCTGGAAAACTCGTCTTAAGAAACAAATTTCCCCATTTAAAATAAAGGAAATAAATTTAATCCGTTCCACTCCCAAAAACATCCATACTTGTATGACTTTTTTTATGTAAATATAAAACTGCACATGTAAATATAAATGTTTTGTTGTAGTGTTTTAATATTTACTTTACCTTATGAAGAGTAGTTGCTGGCTTGAGGGAGACGATGGGGAGGTGGGGAGGAGGAGAGGGGTTATGGTGTGGAAGGAGAATCCACCTCTGAGTCAGGCGGACTCTCTCTTCTTGGGAATTTCATCCAAATTTCATTTCAAAGGTCACACAAGGATGCGTTAGACCAGCACCAAATAAAAAACTACGTCGAATACACTCGTTGTGCCAACAATATAATAGTCTTACCACGAAGATACAATACAATGCCGTTTTCTCAAATAGGCAATGTGGTTAATAAAGAAAACGGAAATTTCATGGCAAACATGTATACAATCCCCAAGTCGATCGGATAAGAATTGGATTTTATAGAAATATTTGCTCAAATGATGCTTGAGCGCGGTGTTTGGGTGCATTCAAGAGAAAAAAATGTGTCACGCTCAAGCGACATATACCTGCGAAAGTGATAAATTAATTAAACATTTTCACACACCGGGTTGTCACTGCTTTATCAGGGCAGCTTTTCCAAGAATGCGTTCACCTTTTCAAATTTTCAAATTTTTGTGAAAATTTCATCCCAGTATGTTTTCATCTGTTTAGTAGTGCCCTGAGGAAGCTGATGTAAACCCCGTGTAGCTGCAGGAGTTTTGAATGATACGCTATACCTACAAGATCCCTGAGGCGCGTTGTGCACCCCCCATTGAGAGCCTCAAGGTGCTTTGCGCAGTGCCGTGCAGTGGTTAAGGGGCCAGGAACTCAAAAAAAAATATTTGAATTTAATGAAAATTACTGGAAAATGTTATACAAGTCTCCAATTTTTGTGGCAAGTGTCTGGAAAATTTCATCCCAGTATGTTAAGAAGTGAATTTTATATGAATACAGTATTTATGTTTATTTAATATGAATATGTTTATTTAATTTATCATAAAGATTCAATGAGCTGTATACAGGTACATAAAAAAAAATTGGAAAAATGTTGTTTTTCTGGGGGGGAGCACCGTCGGCTCCCCGGAGCTTTCCCAGGCTGATATTCTAATGTCAGACTTTGGCATCAGTCATGTGTATGGAGTTCTTAGGCCTACCGGGGACCACAGCCAGAACCGGGCCCCCCTTAGAGAGGCAAGGGGAGCAATGGCCTATAGTAACCCCTGTGTGGTTGGAAGCATTCTATGTCTGCCATCGACCAGAACAGGCACCCAGAAAGGTACGCACCTCAAAACAAACCCCTATTCTGGTTAAAATTGCTACCAAAAGCCGAACTAGTGGATAGAACTCCCCAACAGAAAACAAGCAAACTAGTGTGACGTCACACGCCGCTGCGCCGCTGTCTGCACAGCTCCCTCTTCTCCGGGAGGGGGAAGGGGGAGCCCCAGACCCTCCACGCCGGCTACCCACACCTCAGTTCTTGAGGCTGATGCTATAGGCGAAGGTCGTGTGCTCTGGCTTCGGTGTCGCTACTGCACTGTGCTTTGCGTGTGGTGTTGGTTTTGTGGGTGCGAGAGCCAGGAGTTATCTTCAGTACTCGGGCTGCATGCGCCTAGGGCTGCCTTCCCTAGGTGCCCTGTAAGTACTGCCCTTGGGGCTACCTTCCACAGGCTCCTCGGGGTCTGCCTCTGCTGGTCCGTTTTACCTTTCGGTTTTTCGGCCGCCTGTTGGGCTCTTGGGTGTTCTGTTCTCCCTTGTTACCGGCAGGTAAGAGGCTGTTTGCACTGGTAGGGGCGCAGGGTGTTGCACAGCTTGTATTCCCGACATAGCGGCCTTGGGGTTCCTTGGGGTTCGCTGTCCTCTTGCGAGGTTTTGTTTTTGTTTTTGCCTGGTGGGAGGTTCTGTCATTTTATTCAGTTTATTTTTGCCCTTCCACTGTTCTCCTCGGTGGGCCCCCTGCTAGGTCCCCGTGAGTGTACACATCCCTGGGGTTCAGCTATAGAGGTTCGCTTGGTAGTTTTGGGCGCCGGTTTGCAGCACCCTGCCTGGGACTACCTGAGCGCGAGTCCTCGTAAAGTAAACGCTCAGGACCCTGGGAATCCCCTAGGGGGCGCGTGGGTCCGATGGATGTGACCCCGGAGTCCCCACTCACTGTGTGTGAGTTTGAGGGTTGCTCGGTCCCCTTGTCTCTGGGTGACCCTCATTGTTTTTGCCTCTGCCACGCTGCCTGTTGGATCGGTGATACTTTCGACCCTGAGTCCTGTGAGTGTTGCTGCTTGCTTGTGACTCAATTTACCCAATCCTCTGATGATTCTCTTCGGGTACAGGCGGCACGTGTGTTGCAGTCTAGGTTTCGTCTGTTGCAACGCGCTCGGTTGGTTGCTCACCCGGATGCCCCGGGGCTGCCCCGCTTTGCTTTTCGAGACCCGGACTTTGGGGTGGGGGTCACTTCGATCCTGGTTCAGTCTGCACCTCCTCGTCCTTCCCCTTCTGTTCGTTCTGGTCCCCCTTCCCCTGCTTCCGGCCCCGAAGTGTCTGAGGGTTTCGGGGTCGGAGCAGGGGTTACTTGATCTTGAGACTTGGGTAGCTTCGGGGGATGCCCCTTCCAGGGGGGCGGCAGAGGCATTCGAGTCTTGTCTCCCGGCCAAAGCTTCTGGGTCTGACCAGTGGGCCCCCCTTCGTCCAGCTTTTCCGGCTGCTCCGTCCTTGTCTTGTGGGGTCGGGGCATGGGGAGAGGACTTGGCCTCGGGTCCTGTGGTGAAGGACCTCGAGGCTGGGGAGGGGCTGACTTGGGAGCCTTGGATCCCGCTGGACCCCGCCTGGGTTTTTCTTCCCTCTGAGCGGGGCTTATTGTTATAAGGAGTGGGGTTTTCTTTTTCCCCCTCTGCGTACGAGTTGGATTTGATGTCGGCCCCTCCCCGGGTTCGGTTCTGTGTTCCCCCGGGTATGTCGGTTCCGTCCTTCCGGAGGTTTTCGGCTTATCGCATCCAACCTGGTGTGGTGCGAGCGGCCTTTGCAGCTTACCTCCTGCGTGACCCGGATTATGCCTCGGAAATGGATCCGTCCGAATTCAGGTTTGGGACTTCGTTCCCTTTCTGGCTCCGTTACGAGGTTCCGAAGTCTTCCTGGCTAGCAGACTGCCCCTTGTTCTGGATTCCTGGCATTCTTTCTGTCATTCCCGCACGCTGGAGTGGCGGGAAGCTTCCATGGTGCTTCAGGTTTTCCTGGGGGCGAGCTTGAGTACCTGAATGAGTGCTTGTTTGCCCCTGCCTTTCCCCGCGTTATGTGGGCGTTATTCAGCTCCATGTGCAGGTTCCCACCCTTTCGGCGGCATTCGTTGCGGAGGACTTGCGTGCCCGGGGCCTTATGGCTTCGGCCTTGCGGTTCTTTTCCCTTCTGGAGCTGTCCTCGGATTGGCTCGTGTAGGATGTGAGGACGCTTGGGTCCGTCCCGGGGTCCGGCACCTTGTCCTCGGCTGCGCGTTCGTCGGCTGCCTTGTTGAAGCTGTTCATGCCGATTTTGCGGGATGCGGTTTCCCTGTTTTATGCTTCCCGTCTCGCGTGTCGGCAGACGGTGCTGGGTTCCTCCGTGGAATCTGCTTGGGCTCTGGCTCCGGCGTTCTTCACCTTTTTGTCGTCTTCTGTTTGAGGAGTCGGCAGTGGCGCAGTTTATTCAGGCTGCGTCGGCGGCTTGTCGTCCGATGTCGGACTTGTTGGTTTTCCGGGGGTCCCGGGGTGGGTCTTCCCGGAAGGGTCGTGCCAGGGCTCGGGGTTCCTCTCGTTGTGGTAGGCCTCTGGTGTAAGGTTCGGGTTTGGCTCCTCCTGCGAACCCTCCCTCGTCTGGTCGGCGTGGTGTTTGCTCTGTGCGGGGTTCTGGGTCTCGTAAGGGTCGCCGGCCCTTTCGCGGTTTGCCCCATTGACGGGGCGATGGGGGGGGAGGGCGGCTTGCACTGTTCGCCCGCGCCTGGTCCCACGATTCGTGGGCCTTTCGGGTCATGTCTCGCGGCCTGCGGAGGCGTTGGGTGGCCCCTCCCCCCTTGGGGGGGTCGGGGCTGGCAGGGCAGGTTTCTTCCCCTGCGCTCTGTCGAGTCATCTTGGAGTGGGTACGCTTGGGCGTTGTCGAAACAACGTCGTCCCTCAGATGGGTTTCCCGTCTGTTTCCGGTTCCGAAACGGGACTGCGCGGACCTGCGGTTCATTCTGGACGTGTTCCGTCTGAACCCCTGGGTTCATTGCCCCTCCTTTCGGATGACTACGCTGTCTCAGGTTCGGCTCCTCTTGGAGCCGGGCGCTTGGATGGTGTCCCTGGACCTCCGGGACGCTTATTGGCATGTCCCGATTCATCCACGGTTCAGGGACTGGCTCGGTTTTGTTGTGGGGCGTCTGAGTTACCACTTTCGTCGTCTCCCGTTCGGGTTGAACCTGGCACCTCGCGTGTTCACGCCCCATACACGGGTTGTGGTGACTCGTTTGCATCTCCTAGGTGTTCGGGTGTTGGCCTACCTCGACGACTGGCTGGTTTGGGCTCCCAGCCGGTCAGCTTGCTTGCTAGCCAGGGATTTGGTTCTTTCCCAGCTCAACGGGTTCGGGTTCTTGGTGAACTGGAGGAAGTCCCATCTGGTTCCCTCTCAGGTTCGGACTTGGCTGGGTCTTGTTTGGAACTCTCGAACTGCCTCCTTGTCTCTACCTCCGGAGTCTCTCCTGCGGCTGCGGTCCCGCCTTCGTCTGTTTCTGGAAGGCCCTCGGGTCATCCAGCGGTTGCTCGAGGGGCTGTGCGGGAGCCTGAACTTCGCGATGGTGGTCTAACCGCCGGGTCGCGTTTGGCTTCATCGGCTGTTCTGGTTCCTTCGGGGTCCCCCCTTCCGCCTCGCGATCACAGAGTTCGACCCCCAGGGGCCTTGCGTCGGTTGCTGCGTCACCGGCTTCCTCTTCGGGTTTTTCGGGGTTCAGTGCCTTGGCGCCTACCCGAGCCCTCGCTCGATGTGTACACGGATGCGTCGTCTTTCGGCTGGGGTTTTGTGACCAGTGCTCACCAGGCCGGCCAGGGACGTTGGGATCCGTCCTTCCGTCGAGCTCACAGCACGGTGCGGGAGTTCGCAGCGGTGTGGTTTGCTCTGGGGAGGATTCGGGTGGCCCGCGGATCGACGATTCGGCTCCATTCGGACTGCTCTCCGGTGGTTCATTGCCTGAACCGCGGGGGTTCGATGCGGTCCTTGTCTCTTTGGGGTTGGTCGCTTCGGGTGACTCGTCTGCTGAGTTCTCGGGGTTTGGCTCTCCTGGCGGTTCACGTACGGGGCGTGTCCAACTTCTTGGCCGACGCCCTGTCTCGCTTCGTTCCCCTCTCCACGGAGTGGACGGTCGACGACGGGTCCTTCCGTTGGCTTTGCCAGACGTTCGGGCGCCCCGAAGTGGACATCTTCGCGTCGGCGTGGTCGCGGCGTCTTCCCGTTTATGCAGCGCCCTTCTCCGATCGCGAGGCCATCGGGGTCGATGCCTTTCGGCTAGACTGGTCGCGGTGGGGGTTTCTGTACCTCTTTCCCCCAGTTCGGCTGTTGCTCCAGGTCCTGACTCGCTTAGAGACTTACCAGGGGAGAGTTGTCCTTCTGGCCCCTTGTTGGCCGGCCCAGTCCTGGTTTCAGGCGCTGGTTGCCCGGTGTCCGAACCCAAGGGTTTTCCTGCGGCTCCGCCTCTTTCAGCAGATCGGGCCGGTACGTCACGTGGCTGGTTCGATCTTCTCCTCGAGTCTTCGCGTATGCGTTTTTTGACTCGAGTCTATCATCATCTCTATGGTGATCAGGTGGCCTCCTTGTTGGTGTCCCACCTGAGGGCTTCTTCTCGGCGGCAGTATGAAGTTTCCTGGCGGTCCTTCTGTTTCTTTTTGCGTCTTCGTCGTGTTAGTTCCTTGTCTGTTCGGGTGGTCTTGTCCTTTCTCTTGTGGTTGTTTCAGGACCGTCATCTTATGCCTAACACTGTCGCCTCGTATCGTGCGGCGTTGGCGGAGCCGCTTCAGCTTGCCTTCGGTATCGATGTTACGTCTGCACCGTTTCGCAAGCTGTCTCGTGCATTGTTTCACCTCCGGCCTGCTCATGCGTCACCTGAGCCGTCCTGATCTTTGGACAGAGTGCTCGCTTTCCTTTCTTCTCCTCGTTTCGCTGTGGCCCCTTCGGTCCAGGATTGTTTTTCCAAGGCGCTTTTCTTGTTGGCTTTGGCCTCTGGGGGTCGGGTAGGGGAGCTTCATGCTCTCCTCCGGCGCAGAGGTTTCTGCTCTTTTGGTCGTGGTGAATGTTTTGTGTGCTTGCAGCCGTCTCCTCCTTTTCTGGCGAAGAATGAGACTGCTGCGTTCCGGAGGGGTCCATGGGTGGTTGATGCTTGGTTGGTCAGGCCGGGGGGTGCATCATGTTTTGTGTCCGGTTGCGGCGCTTCGCCGTTATTTGCGCGCCACGGCTTCTGTGTCTGGGGACGTGCTGTGGGTTGATAAGTTTCTCTTCTTTCATGTTCGCGGGTTCGGGTCTCCCAGGTCGTTTGCAGGGTTATTAAGTTCAGCCAGCCTGCGGTCTATCCCCGTGCCCGTGACGTTCGTAAGTTTGCGGCTCTTGCTGCTGTCTTTGGGAATATGTCTTGGTCTGATATTCGGGCGCGGGGATTTTGGCGGTCGAACAGGGGCCTGGCTGCTCGTTACCTTGTGAATGTCCCTGGGCCCTGTCGGGCCTGTGTTGCTTTGGGTCGGCGGTTGCAGCCAGTTGTCTCGGCTTCGAGTTGAGGAGTGAGTGACGACCGCCTCCTGGGTAAGTCCCTCGTTTTCCGTCTGTGGGTAGTTAGCTCCGGGGAGCCGACGGGGCTCCCCCCAGAAAACCAGCGTTGAATGTAATGAATTGCCATTTTCTGGGTGAGTCCCGGAGGCTCCCCGGCATCCCTCCCTCCCTCCGGTCGGCGCTTTTTTCACGTTTTTGACATCCAGCCTCAAGAACTGAGGTGTGGGTAGACGGCGTGGAGGGTTCTGGGGTTCCCCCTTCCCCCTCCCACGGAGGGGGGAGCTGCGCAGACAGCAGCGCAGCGGCGTGTGGCATCACACTAGTTTGCTTGTTTTCTGTTGGGGAGTTCTATCCACTAGTTTGGCTTTTTGGTAGCAATTTTAACCAGAATAGGGGTTTGTTTTGAGGTGCGTACCTTTCTGGGTGCCTGTTCCGGTCGATGGCAGACATAGAATGCTTCCAACCACACGGGGGCTTCTATAAGCCATTGCTCCCCTTGCCTCTCTAAGGGGGCCCGGTTCTGGCCGTGGTCCCCGGTAGGCCTAAGAACTCCATACACATGACTGATGCCAAAGTCTGACATTAGCATATCAGCCTGGGATAGCTCCGGGGAGCCTCCGGGGCTCGCCCAGAAAATGACGTTTCATTACATTCATCGCTGGTTTTTTTCCATTTTCTGATGTGTGGTTTGGTGATCATAATTTTTCATAATTGTTTTACTACCCAAATTTTACTTTAATTACTGTACAGTATTTATAATTTTTACAGGCGGACGTTACACATTGAAACTGGAGGCTATGCTCGTTTAGCAGATGGTGCTGCAGTTGCTACTCTAGGAGACACTTCCGTTCTTATCACTGCTGTGAGCAAACCTCGGTCTGGTCCCTCTCCAGGGTTTATGCCTCTTACTGTGGATTATCGTCAAAAATATGCTGCTGCAGGCCGGATACCTTCAAATTACTTCCGCAGGGAGCTTGCACCAACTGATAAAGAGATTCTTACCAGTAGGATTATTGGTGCGTCAAATTTATGTTTTGTTACTCTTATCCCACTGTTCTATGGCAAGATCCTACTGACCTTTAGTTTGTACTGTATCTTCCTGAGATTTTGTACCCTGAGCACCAGGGAAATTTTCATATACTGTCTCCACTCGATCATCCGGACTATATGGGAAGGACCCCCAGCCGGATTATCACATTTTTCGGATAATGGTACTTTTTCACCTACGAGTCCAAAAGTGACCATTTCCAACTATTTTTATACTACAAACAACATAATTTGAATTGCCTTGCCACATACAATTATTAAATATTCAACTAGAAACCTCAACTTACCTTGTTGGTGTTCGTCTTCTTGATTGATGCCACACATCTTGAAGTTAAAAATTCTTAACAATTTACGTAACCTATACTAACACAACACTAAAATTAACACTTAAAATTACTGTACAGTTCATTAAGCTAAGTTAGTTTTGACTGCCAGCTGCTGAAGCCTCACTGGTTGAGGGCATTTGGGTTGCCTGTGAGGCCTCACTTGTTGAAGGCGCTTGCTTGCACCTCACTTGTTGAAGCGCTTGCTTGCACCTCACTTGTTGAAGCGCTTGCATGCCCTCACTTGTTGAAGGCGCTTGGCTTGCCTGTGACGCCTCACTTGTTAAAGGCGCTTGCTTGCACCTCACTTGTTGAAAGCGCTTGGCTTGCCTGTGGCGCGTCACTTGATGAAAGCGCTTGGCTTGCCTGTAATGCCTCACTTGTTGAAGGAGCTTGGCTTGCCTGTGGCGCCTCACTTGTTGAAGGCGCTTGGCTGCCTGTGACGCCTCACTGGTTGAACAACACGTAACTTGTCTTTAATTGCTAGGACAATCTTCTTCCTCTTAACACCTCCAGAACGATTGATGCTGCTACCAGACATATTCTTGGCCAAAAATGTTCAAAATTACTATGAAAATTAAGAAAGTTATTTAAAAAAATATTTCACTAATGGCGCAACACTGTGAGGCCGCACTGGTTGAGGTGTATAACTGTGACTTGTCTTTTATTGTTAGGACAACTTTCTTCCTCTTAACACCTACAGAACGATTGATGCTGCTACCAGACATAGTCTTGGCCAAAAATGTTCAAAGTTACTATGAAAATAAAAAAGTTATTTAAAAAAATATTTCACTAATGGCGCAGCACTGTGTATAACACGAGGGACGGACGCACATGGGTTGACCAGTGTTGGACGGGTCCACTTGGGATAGCGCGTTACGTAGGCCGCCAGGAGGAAAAAAATTCACAATATTTTTGAAGGAAACTTCAGCCTGTGCACAATGCTTTTAGGAAACTTATTTATTTGTTATTACATAATTACTAGTAGTTATTTCATTTGTTTTTGGCTATGATTAATTGTTCTAAAATTATTGGTAATTCCTGTACCCAGGTGGTCCCTCCTGACGCACCCCTCCCACCCTCCCAACACCACCCACCCACCCCACCCCCCTCCACCATGCGTCTAGAGCCACAGACGGGATTAATACGGTATGGCCGTATTTTCATCTGGCCAAACCAGCTTTTATCCGGTTCCTGTGGCCATTTTGGCCGGATATTGTGATAACTTTATCCGATCACGATTTTGGCCGTATAAGGGCGTTTTCCGGATGTTTGAATCCCGGATAATCGCGGGGTTACAGTACTCTCTTCCTAGTCATAGGTTACTGGTTCTAGGGAGACACTAGAGAATGCTAAATCTAGTCCAGAATGTAGACTCAAAATCCTCTCAAGTTTAACTTGACAATACAAAGATTGATAAGCAGAGGGAGGGAAGGCATTGCGGGAGGGAGGGTGGGGAGTTAGTAATTGATGGAGGGAGGCATTGAGAGAGAGAATCAGGGAGGGAGGGGAGGTAGTGAGGGAGTGGTGGTGGTGGTGAAGGTGAAAGAGGGAGGCGGTGAGGGAGGGAGGGGTGTGAAGGATTGCTGATCAAGCAATGGTTGCCAAACACTCCCACCCATACTGTATTAAAATTTTTAATCTTGGCTGTACAATATTAATGCCAATTTATGTTAATTTTCGTGTATTACTATACATTAATAACCCTTAAACTGCACAACACTTCATATAATGTGTTGAGTAACTGATGCGAAAGTGCGCATCACTTCATATGACGCTTTGGAGTACCAAGCAAGATTTAAATGGGCCACGGGGTTGAAGGGACCTCCATACGCTGCCCAGGGGCTTTAGTAAAAAGCCTCCATTTTGAAAAAAATATCCAACTAGACCACTGCGGAGTGAGAGGCCTCAGTTACCCAACAGTCACCATGGCGAGCACACGACCAAACACCTGGGCACGCACCATGCAATCATCGACTCAAAATCAAATAAATAGTGAATTATTTTCTGATGACGAAGAAAGTGATATTGACGACTCTGACATTGATATAGACTATGCACGGGAGTTTGATGATAATAGCACGGAGAGTGAGACAGAGATACAGCCTGCTCCCATGACGAGGCCTAGATATTCAGCAGTGCCTCATCGCCCAGTGTCTACACCAATTCGCTCATGACCACTCAGTTCTTGTACTTAGAGTATGAGAATATTTTGGGTGACGAGTCAAGGGAAGGTGACTCTTTTTCTGGTTTTAGTGAAGTTGACTCAGAGCATAGTATTACCACGCCTGTACCTAGTGCCAATGGTGTTACCAAGTAAGATTTTGTCGCATCAGCAGTATCTCACCCAGCCATGCGCCACCGCATGGCACCACATGGAGACAATGGAAACAAAGACCCTCATGTTTACGTGATTTTACCTCATCTTCAGTTGGCGCCCATATTTTGCGTAGACGGGCTTCAGCTCCTGGTCCACAGTGTGCAACAATTCCTCGCCATGGTGCCAGTGTTTCGTCTCGCAGGACACCAGGTGTACTCGCGTGGAGTGATGGTGACAATTTTGTTCCACTAATTCCTGCCTTTGACAAAAAAGATGTTGGGATTATAGACCTTTTTCCTGATACTGGTGAGGACATGTGTGAAATGGACTTTTTTTTTTTACTGCAAAAAATTCGTCGTAAAATTTTAATTGGTACATGATGGTTTACTTGGGAGACGACGTCTATTCGTACATGTATGGGTCAAACAAGCGCCTGGTGCTGGGGGCGCAGGGCGAGGTGATCTCAGTTTGTTTACAAGTCTGTCCCACATAGTGATGACCGATCTTGAATTCTTTGTAAAGAATGTCATTATTTTTCTGCTTTTTTGTTTGTAAACAATAAAGTTCTTAGTATATATTACACCATGGAGTCCCAGGATGGTGAGGGGACTGGATGGATCATGAGGGGGACTGGATGGATGGATGGTGCAGGAACTGGATAGATGGATGGGGGGGGGGAGAACTGGATGGATGGATATGGGGGTGGATGGATGTATGGTGACTGGATGGATGATGAGGGGACTGGATGGATAGATGATGGATGGGGACTGGATGGATGGATGGTGAGGGGACTGGATGGATAGATGGTGGATGGGGACTGGATGGATGGATGGTGAGGGGACTGGATGGATGGTGGGGTGGATGGATGGTGGATGGGAACTGGATGGAGGGATGGTGAGGGGACTGAATGGATGGTGGGGGGACTGGAAGGTGGATGGGGACTGGATGGATGGTGAGGGGACTGGATGGATGGATGGTGGATGGTGTGAGATTATCCCTTTTAGATGTGAACAGGTTACAAGTATCTATTGGCCAGACGGGCACTTCGTAGTGCTCAAAATGACAATTGAACAGCACCACGTTGGCACCAGAGGTGATCTCAATTATAATACAAGTGACCTCAGTCAGGAAGGACTGAACTAGCATCAAACCAATGCTGAGGGCAGATTATACTTTAATGGCTGCATAGGGATGCATAGAGTAACTGCAGGAGTCCATAATCTTGGCACTCCTTATCCACTAGGTCGTGGAGCTTCTGGGACCACAGATGGAGGTCATCAGAGTAGCTCTTCGGTTCTCACATCAAATAAATGTATATTTGATGTGTATGGCCTTGAAATTTGTTCGAGTCCAAGTAATCCAGGCAACATACAAATCGATCACTTCAAATTGGCAATGGCAAAAGTCAGAACTGGGTACAAGGGTTTTAGAAGGTGTGAACATAAAGGCACTTGTAGTTCAATAATAACAGTTTATTCACAAAGCTAACTAACTAACTACTATCGATACATGGGAAGAATACTCTGACGTTACGTTTATGTCCGTCGTGGTGCTCGGCAAGGCTAGGCTTCTGGCGAGGACTGCTTGTGGTACTCCTGACCCTAACTAATCTTAACAAAGTGGGCAACCACTCCAGATGCAATTGCAGTTCGTCACGACTGCAGCAAGCAACAATAAAGTGCAGTGAAAGGACAATGGACAGACCTGTCACAGAGACCAGTCTTCCGTGCAACACTCGGTTAATTACGTTACATGATGACAAACAGATGACAATTGATCCAATCAATTTCAATCAAAACAATTAGAGATGTTTACGTTACTTTAGTAAATCCAATTATGTTACTACGTCACCAAGACATTCGAATTAAAAGGTAAACTACGTTAACCCACTCTGTCAACACAGACAGTCAAACAAATAAAAAACAATGAAGTCAACAACAGCTTACGGGTAATTAGCAATCTCTGAGTAACCGCTGAAGGATCTGTCACAACTTGACAGCTCAATTTGATTCACGAAGAGTTACGTTATCGCTCGGCAGTCACTGAGACCGCTTGACAAACACTGATTAGTCAACACGATTGCTGATCACCACGTACTTATCAAACGATAATCAATTACGTTAAATCAATACACGGACATCTCAAGAATAATGAACACTAAGTACACTGATTTCTCAAGAATAATGAGCACAAAGTATACCGATTCCTCAAGAATAACGAACACAAAGTATACTGACTTCTCAAGAATAATGAACACTAAATATACTGACTTCTCAAGAATAATGAACACAAAGTATACTGACTTCTCAAGAATAATGATCACAAAGTATACTGACTTCTCAAGAATAATTGAACACAAAGTTACAACATGGGGTCACCAAGACCAATACACTCAATAGGCAATAATGACACTAGGTCACAATACAACACGGGGTCACCAAGACCGACACAATAATGACACTAAATTAAAGAACACCGGGTCACAGAGACCAACTCAATATAGTACACACTAAGGAACACAACACACTGACACTCGTGTCAATAAAATAATAATAATGAACACACAGTTAACCTTACTTGTTAATTACAACATGTCTCCTGGAAGTACAGAGCAGAACGGCATGGGAATAGGTTAACCACTTAACTGCGCCAACCAAGTACAGGCATACCTCAGAATAAGAGTTTAATCCGTTCCTGGAGACGCCTCGCCTTCCGAAAACTCGCATTCCGAAGTTAATTTCCCCATAAGAAATAAAGGGAAATGAATTAATCCGTTCCTGACTACCCCAAAAACCCCACATCAAACTAAATTTTTATACCTAATTCATCTAAATAAACCTACAAAACTGTGTTCCAGTTATTACTTACCTTACTGTCGAGTGCTGTAGGCGTATGGAAGCTGGTGAGGAGGGGGGAGGAGGAGAGGAGTTACTGTTTGGAAGGGGAGTCTCCTTCCATAATCACATCACATAACCCCATGCCTTGTAACACTATGGATACCACTTCTCTTTCTAAATTTTTCAAACCAGCCCCTGCTTGCCTTAAACTCTTTCTTATCTGCATCACTCGTTGCAGGGGTATTCTTTAGAAGGTCTTCGTGCAACACCCTGGCTTTCTCACAAATAATGGCCTCCGAAACACTATCACCCCTCAACTCCTTGTCGTGTATCCAAATTAATAACAACTTTTCCACTTCTTCAAGTATTTGTGCCGTTAATGTTCTTACTCCTTTTGCCACTTTAGCACCCATAATCTTATTTTTCTTCTTAAGTATAGTGCATATTGTTGATGTGGCTTTGTTGTACTGCCTACAAAGTTCAACAACACGTGTACCGTTCTCATGCTTCCGAATGATCTCTTGTTTCTCCTCTATTGTCATCCTCACAGGAGCTTTCTGGCCTTTATCCTTACCACTGGCTTTCTTGGGACCCATGGTGAGATATATAATAACAAATTGTATAGACAAATCACCAAAAATCCAACAAAACACTGAAAATCCGCGAGAAGAATTGATGTGGGGGTAGTCACTGAGCGCCAGACAATAATAAACTGAGGGGCGGCGGGGCGGAGGGGCGACGAACGCGCTAGGTCGGCTGTACGCGTATCAACAAACTCGCGTCCAAACTCGCCTCCCGAAGTAACCCTCGCCTTCTGAGACAAATTTTTGGAGTAAATACACCTCGCCTTCCGAAAATCTCGCATACAGGGACAATCGCATTCCGAGGTACCACTGTATTCAAGTATTCTCAGTCGGCGGGAAACTGCGCCAACCGAGAAAACTCTTTGATTTTTCGGTACCAATTTTAAATGTGTACGAGGTTGATTGTGTATGAAATGGACTCTTAGGACCTCCAGTGAGAGGCAGCCATCTTGGAAAAAATTCCCAGAATGCCCCAAGACTGCTGGCTGGGTTAGTACTGAATGAGCAACCATGGGTGGCGCACGTGTCTCTGGCTCCCAAACACCTGTCCGACGTGGCGTTGAAAGATAACGCTCTGACGGTGAAATTCAAACCTTATTGTTTGAAGAACATAAGGGTCATAATATTGGTGAAGCTAGGCGCAATAAGGACCTAACACAAAGGTTGAATGCAAGTGATACAGCACCTATGAGGACGATACAGCGAGCGTATCCAGTTGTAGCTCTGAGCGTCACCCTTGCAATCCTATGCTATCTCCAATTTATTTAGATGATACATAGATGAATCGTTTTCTGTGTTCAGTGATGATGCATCTGATACAAATAGCATAGATGAACAGTGTTAGTGGCTTCCATGGTGGTGTTTTCCATAGATATTTTCAAGAATACCTGAATGTCTTCCTAACTGACGAACACTCTTTGAGGCTAGCTGAATCTCTTTCTGACTGACGGACATTCTTGAGGCAAGCTGAATCTCCTCCTGTGTGGGACCATACAAAGTGATCTTTTCAAGGCTACCTTACAAATTAATCTTTTCCTATAATCTTTTCAATACTACCTTATGCTTTACAAGCTTGGCTACATACCACCTATAAGTACTAAAGCCAAGGGTGTACGTGAGTGCGTTATTTGCAAGCACAGAGAATGAAGAAACAGGAAGCGAAAATTTTTCTGTACCTGGTGCACTGAGAGCAAAGTCGCGCTGTGTACCATGGGCTACTTCGTTGATTATTACTTACGAAGTACTGAATGTGTAATACAGTGTGTTACTGTGTAAAAAGTGTGTGAAACTGTACTTATTGTAATTATAGTGAATTTTTAACAGCTAATATTGCAACAATAAACATTTATTGTGGACACATTACTGACACAGTACCATGAACATTCTACTGTATACATATTGGAAAGGACACAAGTATGCATCATATATGATAAAGAATACAAATAAAACCTCATTGGAAATACATAAAACAAATAATTGAAAATTTATTTGTGGCACCACCCGATGCTTGAATGGCCCGCGCGACCGTGTCTGGGCAATTCATGCACGGGTGACGGTGACATCACAGCGCACCTTGTCAACGTCCCCACAGCCAAAGTAAGTGGAATTTGGTATTTATTTTTACACAGACATGTTCAGGGAAGGGAATTTATCATTTTACGAAGAAAAAAGATTTTTTCTGGAGGGAGCCCCGTCGGCTCCCCGGAGCTTTACCGGCTGATATGCTAATGTCAGACTATGGCATCAGTCATGTGTATGGAGTTCTAGGGCCTACCGGAGACCACGGCCAGAACCTGGCCCCCTCAGAGAGGCAAGGGGAGCAATGGCCAATAGAAACCCCCATGTGGTAGGAAGCATTCTATGTCTGCCATCGACCGGGTCAAGCATCCAGAAAGGAAAGCATTCCAAAACAAACCCCTATTCTGATGAAAATTGCTACCTAAAGCTGAACTAGTGGATAGAACTCTTCAACAGAAAACAAGGATACTAGTATGACGTCATACGTCACCGCACCGCTGTCTGCGCAGCTCCCCCTTCACCGGGAGGGGGAAGGGGGAGCCCCAGACCTCCCACGCCGGCTATCCACCCATCAGTTCTTCGGCTGATGCTATAGGCACCGGTTATGTGCTCCGGCTACAGTGGTTGTTTCAGCACTGTACCTAGAGTGTGGTGTCTGTTTTCTAGGTGGTGCGTGAGCCGGGAGTGATTCTCCAGTACTCGGGCTGCATGCGCCTAGGGTTCCCTTCCCTAGGTGCCCTGTAAGTACTGCCCTTGGGGCCGCCTTCCACAAGTTCCTTGGATCCTGCCCCTGCTTGGCCGGTTACTGCTTGGTTTTCGGCCGCTCTATGTGTACACGGGTGTTCTGTCTCCCTTGTTCGCCTTAGAGTAAGGGGCAGTTTTTTGCACTGGTGGGGCGCAGGGTACTGTGCAGCTTGTCTTTACCAATCATAGCGGCCGGCTCTGTTCTGCTTGGGTACGCTGTCCTCTTGCGGGGTTTTCTTTTTCTTTTTGTTTATCTACCTGGTGGGGGGTGTCTGCCTTCGTTCTTGCCCCTTGTGTCCCTTGTGTTCTGAGTATTTCCTGGTGGTACCCTCTGCTAGGTCCCCGTGAGTGTACACGTCCCGGGGGTTCAGCTCTTAGAAAGTTGTTTGGTAGCTTTGGGTGCCAGTTAGCAGTACCCTGCCTGGGATTACCTGAGCGCGAGTCCTCTTATAGTAAACGCTCGGGACCCTGGGAAACCCCTGGGGGCGCGCGGGTCCGATGGATGTGACCCCAGAGCCCCCCCCTCACTTCCAGTGAGTTTGAGGGTTGCTCTCACCCTTTGTCTCTGGGTGACTCTCTGTTTTGCTTCCGTCTGCTGCCTGTGGGGTCGGTGACACCTTCGACCCGGAGTCCTGCGAGTTTGGTTGCTCGTTGTGGCTCGGTTACCCAGTTGTGCTGACAAAGCGGGTGCGGGCAGCAGGGGCGTTGCACTTGAGCCTTGGTGGTGGCAACGTTCTCGTGGTTTCCTCCCCGGGAGCCCCGGGGTTGCCCCGTTATAGTTCGTTTTGGGACTTGGGGGTGTTGGTTGCTTCAGTTCCATCCACGCCCCCTTGTCTTTCCCCTGGATCACCCTTCCTGCCTGCATCTGGTTCCTTACCATTTGTAGGTTCGGGGCAGGGTTTTTGATGGTGTTGAGACTAGGGCAATCTCGTGGATTTCCCCTTCCAGGGTAGTGACGGGGGCATTTGAGCCTGTTCCTCCAGCCATGTTGTATGAGTCTGCCAGTGGGCTCCCTTCCTTAGTGTTTTCACTGCTACCCCGGTTTTTTGGTACGGCCGGGGCTTTGGGGGAACGGCTCGGCCCCGGGGCCTGTCGTGTAGGTTCCCGGGGCTGGGGAGGGGCTGACTTGGGGGGCCATGGTCCCGTTGGACCCCGTGGGTTTTTTTATCCCCCTCTAGGTGGGGCTTGTGATTATGCGGAATGGGGTCTTTCCTCCCCACTCGCCGTACGTGCTGTTGGGCGTCGGCCTCTCCCCGGGCTCGGTTCCTTGGCCTTTGAGTCGGGTTGTGGGGGTATGTGGGCCGGCGGGCCGCTGCTAGCAGCTGCCTGGTTGGCCACCCTCTGGCCGGTCTAGCCTGGCCTTGGGCCGGGCTTGGGGTGTAAAGAGCTCCCAGTACCCCATCCAGCAGGTATCGAGCGGGGTTTTTCCGCCGTTGGTCGCCTGTTGCAGGTTTCTGGGCCTGCTGGGTTTTGTCGTGTCTCCGTTGGCCCTGTCTGGGGTCTGCCTGCTCTGTTTCTCTGCCTTTGCAGAAGGGAGTTGCTATTTACATGTTGCATGTTGCGGTGGTGCCTGTTGCTGCTGCTGCACGTGTGCATTGGTACAGTGTTTCACGGTGGTGTAATTACCTAAGTGTAATTACCTAAGTGTAGTTACAGGATGAGAGCTACGCTCGTGGTGTCCCGTCTTCCCAGCACTCTTTGTCATATAACGCTTTGAAACTACTGACGGTCTTGGCCTCCACCACCTTCTCACTTAACTTGTTCCAACCGTCTACCACTCTATTTGCGAAGGTGAATTTTCTTATATTTCTTCGGCATCTGTGTTTAGCTAGTTTAAATCTATGACCTCTTGTTCTTGAAGTTCCAGGTCTCAGGAAGTCTTCCCTGTCGATTTTATCAATTCCTGTTACTATTTTGTACGTAGTGATCATATCACCTCTTTTTCTTCTGACTTCTAGTTTTGGCATATTTAATGCTTCTAACCTCTCCTCGTAGCTCTTGCCCTTCAGTTCTGGGAGCCACTTAGTAGCATGTCTTTGCACCTTTTCCAGTTTGTTGATGTGCTTCTTAAGATATGGGCACCACACAACAGCTGCATATTCTAGCTTTGGCCTAACAAAAGTCATGAACAATTTCTTTAGTATATCGCCATCCATGTATTTAAATGCAATTCTGAAGTTAGAAAGCATTGCATAGGCTCCTTGCACAATATTCTTTATGTGGTCCTCAGGTGATAGTTTTCTATCTAGAACCACTCCTAGATCTCTTTCTTTATCAGAATTCTTTAAAGATTTCTCACATAATATATAGGTTGTGTGGGGTCTATGTTCTCCTATTCCACATTCCATAACATGACATTTATTAACATTAAATTCCATTTGCCAAGTGGTGCTCCATATACTTATTTTGTCCAGGTCTTCTTGAAGGGCATGACAATCATCTAAATTTCTTATCCTTCCTATTATCTTAGCATCATCAGCAAACATGTTCATATAATTCTGTATACCAACTGGTAGATCATTTATGTACACAATAAACATCACTGGTGCAAGAACTGAACCCTGTGGTACTCCACTTGTGACATTTCTCCATTCCGATACATTGCCTCTGATTACTGCCCTCATTTTTCTATCAGTCAGAAAATTTTTCATCCATGATAGAAGCTTACCTGTCACCCCTCCAATATTTTCCAGTTTCCAGAACAACCTCTTATGTGGAACTCTGTCGAAAGCCTTTTTTAGGTCCAGATAGATGCAGTCAATCCAACCATCTCTTTCCTGTAATATCTCTGTGGCTCGATCATAGAAACTGAGTAAATTCGATACACAGGATCTTCCAGATCGAAAACCATACTGTCTGTCTGATATTATATCATTTCTCTCCAGGTGTTCTACCCATTTAGTTTTGATTAGCTTTTCCAATACTTTCACTATTACACTTGTCAATGATACAGGTCTATAATTGAGGGGGTCTTCCCTGCTGCCACTTTTGTAGATTGGAACTATGTTAGCCTGTTTCCACACGTCTGCTACGATTCCTGTACACAGGGATGCCTGAAAGATCAGGTGAAGTGGAATGCTGAGTTCAGATGCACATTCTCTCAGAACCCATGGTGAAACGCCATCTGGGCCAGCTGCTTTGTTCTTCCCGAGCTCCTTTAGCATATTTTCCACTTCATCTCTAGACACCTCTATCCGCTCTATGTTGTTCTCTGGAATTCTTATTGTGTCTGGTTCTCTGAAGATTTCATTTTGTACAAACACACTTTGGAACTTTTCATTTAATGTTTCACACATTTCCTTTTCATTTTCCGTGAATCTGTTTCCCATTTTCAACCTCTGGATATTATCCTTTACCTGCAATTTGTTGTTTATGAATTTGTAGAATAGGCCCGGTTCTGTTTTACATTTATCTGCTATACCTTTTTCAAAATTTCTTTCTGCCTCTCTCCTTACTGCTGTATGGTTGTTTCTCGCATCTTTGTATCGCTGGTATGTTTGGGGGTTTGGCCTCTTCCTATACTGATTCCATTTTTGTGTCTTTTAGTCTCTTGCCCTCTCACAATTTCTGTCGAACCAATCCTGTTTTCTGGCCCTGCGTCTCTGTTTTGGTATGAATGTTTGTGTGCCTTCCTCGTATAGTTTTAAAAATTTGGCATACATTTCATTTACTTCCCTGCCTAGCAACAATTCTGTCCAATTACACTCATTAAAAAAATTTCGAAGTTCCCCATAGTTGCCTCTCCTTAAATCGAGTTTATCAACTGTTTCAATATCCCCATTTTCTTCTAGATGATATCTTAAAGCATATTTAATGTCTAACAGGACGTGATCACTCTTTCCCAAGGGAGGAAGGTACTGGATGTCAAAAATCTCTTCTTCTTTCCTGGTGAATACTAGATCCAGTACTGACGGTACATCTCCTTCCCTCATTCTTGTGGCTTGCTTTATGTGTTGATACAAGAATGTCTCCAGAATGAGGTTCACAAATCTGCATGTCCAAAAGTCCTCCGTTCTTGCTTCATAGGCCTCCCAGTCTATTGCTCTAAAGTTGAAGTCCCCCAGTATCAACAGTCGTGATTTATCTTTATCTGCTTGTACAATAATATCTCTCATGACCATTATGAGGCCCTCTCGTTTGTCATCCAGTTCTTCCTTTGTCCATGTGTTGCTTGCTGGTGGGCTGTAGGTATTTACAATTATCAGCTTATCATCCTGATTCCAGACCTGCAATGCCATTATGTCAATATCTCGAGGGTTTTCAAATATTAACTCTTTTACCTTCAGGTGTTTTTTCACCAGTACAGCCACTCCTCCTCCCTTCCTATTTTTCCTGTCACGTCTCCAAACTGAATAGCCTCTTGGGAATACGACTTCATTTATTATATTTCCTTCAAGTTTCGTCTCTGATAATGCAACAATATCTGGGACCCTAAGCTGGATTATATCTTGCAACTCCAAAGTTTTTGACCTCACTCCATCTATGTTGGTATATACAATTTTCAGGAACATGTTCCCTTTTCCTTTGCTCTTTACTCCCCCTTCCACTACTGATCTTGTTGCTTTGTTTTTATGTACCATTTCACAAGCTTTCCAGTCCCTGTCACTTTGTAAAAAAAAGAATTTCTGTCTTCTTCATTTCTATCCCCATTTAGACGTTTTGCCTCAATTAGGTTCATTTTTAGCTTTTCTCTGTCTTCCTTGGAGAGGTCTTGTCTTATTGACCAAGATTTGCCAACCTCATCACTCTGCAGTTTCCTGGCATTTCTTAGCACTTCCATCATGTTTTTCACTCCATTAAATGTCACCCTTAAGGGGCGGTTCTTTTCTTTCTCATATTTTCCTATTCTTCTAAAATCACAGACATTTTCCTTTGAGCCTTCTCCTAAACCTACTATTTTCTCTATGATTTTCATCTCTTCTTTTCTGGTGTGTCCTTGTTCCTGTGTCCGGTTGTGGTGTGGCACTTTGCTGCTGTTTTGTGCTTGGGGATTGCGTGGGGGTTTTCTGTCCCTGCCTGATTGTCCACCCCTGGTTGTTTTCCTGGGGTTTTTGTGCTTCTGCTCTTTCTTCCTGCCTCCTCTGCAGCAGGGGTGTTCTGCGTGTGTTCTTGGGCGTTTTTTTCAGCCTGTGTCCTGTGATGTGCTTCTTTGTCTCGGTCTATTGCAGTTGTTCGTACCCCTTGGTTCGGGTACTGTTCTGGCGGCGACCCTTCCGCCTTCTTTGGTTTCCTAGTTTGCCCTGCCGTTTTTATTTTTTTATTTTTTGGGGGTCTTACGATGTCTTGCGTCAGACCCGTCGTTTCTGAACTCCTGGTGGGCTTGCATGCTTTGGGGAGTGTTTCTGTTCGGCAGACGTTCCATCTCCTTGTGCCGCCTGGGTTTCGGTGGTCGCGCCCGAGATCTTCCCGCGGCTCTGCCTTTTCCTGGGCTCGGAGGGGCCTTGTCGGGGCTGCTTATGTTCTGCCTCGCGGTCTCGCCTCCGGTCGATGGTCGGGTGGCTTCGTGGTAAGTGTCCCACCTGCGTGCTTCTCTTGGCGGCAGTATGGGGTATTTTGGCGATCCTTCCTTTTCCTGTCCCTTCTTAGGTGGTTACTCTTGTTAGCTTGGTTTACTCTCGGCTTGGTTTTCTGGTGGGGGTTGGGGGCCGTCGTCTTGCCACATACTGTCGCCTCTTTTCGTGCGGCGCAGGCGGAGCCGCTTCAGCTTGTTTTCGGTCTTGGTGTTGCTTCTGCACCGTTGAAATTGAAATTGAAATAAGTTTATTGAGGTAAAATACACACAAAGGGATGAGGTAGCTCAAGCTATTCTCACCCCGTTCAGTACAACGTGTTAGTACATACATAGACACACATCACAAACAATAAACATGTTACCAAACATTCTGAGAGATAAACATATACATTTCCTCCTTCACAAGTAGTATGGTATCAGACGTACACACAAATACTTTTATGACCTAGTTATACTGTATAGACAATTTGCAAGAGACATGCAGATAATTCAACAAAATATTACAGTCTTGGTGCAAAATTCTTATATCTCTCAAGAATATCATCAACCTTTCCTTTGTGACACATCCAGGCTATTTGTTCAGGAACAGTCCTTATCTCAGTGTTTCTATATACATTAATCAACGGACAATCAAGAACATAATGGGCAAGGGTGTGAGACCTTAACATACCACATAGTTTACACTTCGTGTCATTATCATGAACACCTATCCCATATTCCCAGTAATATTTGTACCCAAGCCTGAGCCGCATGTACACACAGAGTCACTCCAAGCATTTCTCCTTTTACCATAAGTGAAATGGGTGTTTTGACTCACATACATGTAGTGTTGCATGGTTTGACTTCTCTCATACATTATCTCTCTCCTCTCCACTCCTGCCTGTGCCTGAATATTTCTGATTTTGCTTCTTATTTGTCTCATTGTGAATTCACATTCAATGTCAACTTGTGGTTTTGATGTGGCACGTTTGGCCAAGTCATCCGCCACCTCGTTGAGCACTATTCCAACATGAGATGGAATCCACATGAATTTCACACTATGACCTTTCAGCTGTATCTCAGTTATTCTTCTCTTACAATCCTCAACTATAGACATGAAGACTGGGTTTCGACTGTTTAAGGACTCCAGTGCTCCTCGGCTATCGACAAATACAAAAACATTTTTGTCGTCATGACGTACTTCCTCCAAACACGCCAGAATGGCCTGCAGTTCAGCTTGTGTGGATGATATATAATTACTAAGCCGGAGTTCAATTATCCTGTCCACAGTCCCAAACTCCGTATATTCCCTTATTAGGACACCACACCCTGCCCTGCCATCCTCCGCCACCGACCCGTCGCAATATACATGTAAACTGTTGCCTCTTGGTAACCGAGATATTATGCTTACATACAAACACCGTAATTGTCCCGGTTCATGATGAATCTTTTTCACCTTGAGGGGTACAATTTCGACATCTATTTTCTGTACTTTCCAAGGAGCAGACATATTACACTGTCGAGAGGGTTTACAGCAGTCAAGTACATCGTATTCCCTGAGGTCATGAGCTAATCCCCTCGTGTAGCGTGTCTCCCTCAGTTTCCTGGAAGTGTGTACGTCACTCAAGCAGGTCTGAACGCTCTCAAACAGCTTATCCCCTCCTTTTCTCTGCATGAAACGAATAGATACTCTAGTGTTAATGTCACGTACTCTATCACACACACTCTGTAAATTTAATTCCATTCTCATTATTTCAATCATTGCATTTCTTTGACATCCAAGAATAATCCTCATAGCCTCGTTCTGTATCAGCTCTATTTTTTTAATTCTGCCTTGGCCTGTGTAAGACAAAACGGGTGCTGCGTAGTCTATCAGGGACCGAACAGTGCTTATGTATAACATCCGCAAGATAGGTACCCCAACACCTTTACCAAAAAAACCAGTGCTTTTAGAGGATGCAGACGGGCTTTACATAAGGTGCTGATATGATTTATTTCAGCATTTTTACTCTCACATGTGTATCCAACATACATGCCCAGCCAGATACTTGTACTTCTGAACACGGCTCAGTTCCACACCATTTAGAGTAAGTGTTATATTTCTTCGTTTCCTATACTCATATTTGGTTTTATCTGCATTTATAACTAAGCCTAACTTGTGACAGGTTGTACCAAGTATGTTAAGAGCAGTTTGAATTTTGCTCCCAGAAGTGCCTTGTATAAGAATGTCATCAGCATATATGATCGTCGTGACCCCTGGAGGATACATCTCTGATGCTAATCTGTTCATTAATACATTGAATAAGGTGGGACTTAATACTCCCCCTTGTGGGGTACCTAACTGAAACCTCCGTTCCTCAGACATGTATCCCTGGTAATACACCTGACCTTTTCTGCCTTGTAGATAATCCATTATCCAGTGTAGCAATCTCCCTGTTATTCCCAGATTGGCTAATTCGTATAAAATTACTTCCCCATTGGCTTTATCAAATGCTCCTTGTAGATCAACAAAAACTCTACAATTGTCATCCATATTAGACAAACACTTTAAGAGACAATCCGCAGTACTTTTGCCTTTGATAAAACCAAAGAGATTACTGGACATGTTATCACCTACAAGGTAGAGTAGCCTATTTAACAAAATCCTTTCCATCATTTTACAAAAGCAGGATATTAACACTTTCGCCCGGGCATGACGCAGCATTGCGTCATCCGTTTACTGTCGGTAATGCCGGGGATGACGCAGCATTGCGTCATCCACTTTAAATAATCGCCAAAAATCAGGTATTTATCCGATTTTTTGGGGACTGGTTTTAAAATGCGCGCCGATGTCTTCCCATTTTCTTTGTTGCGCCTCGTGGCCCGCAGGCGGCTCAGCACACGCCGTCGGCCCATTGTTTTCGCTCCACTGTTGTGACCGATGTCGACTCCCCTCGCATCTCAAACGTGTGAACATTTCGGCTATTTTCCGTGGCTATATTTCTTACTGCGGCTTTAGAAACTATCTACGCTTACTCCACGATAGATAGTGATCATGAACAAGGCCCTTCCAGGAAGAAAATTGCGAAAGAAAGGCTTGAAAAGGACGGGAATTGGGAGTGTAGCTGGAAGGCGTCTGAGCGCTCACTCGGGGCTAACGCGTGGCCCATCTTCAACTCGTCGGCAGTTGGAGTGTGACCAGGTTTTTTATTTTACAGTATATGCTAATTTTCCTCTAGAGAATTCTATTGCGAACCCATTGAGACCAAAATGAAAGACCTAGGACGAAAATTGAGGTGACCAGAGTGAAAATAGTGAAAACATTTTATCGCGTTTGCGTGCTCCTGGGTAACTTGTTCGCACTTTCTCTGTTTGCTGCGTGTAATTAGCCGGGCTTTTGGAGTTTATATGCATTTAGTGCTGTAGAGAATTCTATTGCGAACACAAAGATACCAAATTTAATCTCGTAGGACGAGAATTAAGGTGACAAAGTTGAAGAGAGTATACACTTTTCAGAATTTATGCGCGCTCCCGTGACACTCTGGGACCCAAATCGCACAGTTGAGGGGTGGCTCGTGGGGTACGCCAAAGTGTTAAGGAGACAGGTCTGTAGACTCCGTTTGACTTAGGGATAGGAATGATGACAGCCTCTTTCCATTTTCTTGGTAACTTTCCCTCTCTATAACTCATATTAAACAAATCAAGTAAGGGACTAGGTTTCATACCGGCTAAATAATTAAGAATGTCATACGTTACTCCATCTTTACCCGGAGCAGTAGAGCTGCCACTTTTTATAGCATCCAGTAGCTCATCGTGAGTTATCTCAGTGCACGCTATAGATCTTGTATTTAAGGCACATAAAGTTACTCCATTTCTAATATTTTTCCATGACTCAATGGTGACTCTCGTGTCTGCAGGTAAGGACTCCATACCAGCAGCACTAGCCCATTTATCTACTAACTCATTAGCAACCTTCCCTGGATCTGAGTGAGCAATGAATTTGGTCTTACAACCCCTGATTTTATTTACTGCTCTCCATATGTCTTTAAGGTTCTTAGTATTACCAATGGACCGTTAGTAAGCTGTCTTGTGCGTCGTTTCACCTCCGGCCTGTTCGTGCTCCGCTTGCACCATCTTGGTCTCTGGTCAGCGTGCTCTGTCTTCTCCTCGGTTGGTAGTGCCCCTTCGGTTCCGGTGTTTTTTTTCGTCGGCTCTTTCCTTTTGGCCTTTGCCTCTGGGGGTCGAGTCGCTGAGTTTTCTTGCTCCTTCGGTTTTAGCATTTTGGTTGTTCAGTGGCAGCAGTCTCCATCTTTTCTGGCGCGGGGTGGGGCTGCTGTGTTCTGGAGGGGTCCAGGGTTTGTTGGTGCTTCGTTGGTCGGGCCGGGGGTGTGTTGTGTTTTGTGTTCAGTGGCGGCCCTCCGCTGTTGTTTGCGTGCCACGGCGTTTGGGTCCAGAGCGCGTTTTGCGTTGATCCGGTTCTGTTCTTCCCGGTTCACAGGTGATGGTGTCCCGGGTGGTCAGCCGTGTTCTTGCGGCTAAGCTGCGTGTTCTTCCCTCATGCCTGTGGCGTTCGTGGCTTCGCTGCTCTCGCTGCCATCTGGGCAACGTGGCCTTGCGGTCTTTCGGGCATGGATTTTTGGTGTTCGTGCGGGAGCCTTGGTGCTCGTTGTTCTCGTGTTGTTCCCGGGACTTTTCGGGACTAAACGCCTTGGGTTGGCGTTTACTGCCGGTTGTCTCGCTTCCGTGGGGGGTGCATGGTGTCCGCCTCCCGGTTCTGTCCCTTTGACCTTCCTCTGTGGGTAGTTAGCTCCGGGGAGCCGACAGGGCTCCCCCCAGAAAACCAGCGTTGAATGTAATGAAACGCCATTTTCTGGGTGAGACCCGGAGGCTCCCCGGCAACCCTCTCTCCCTCTGGTCGGCGGTTTTTCGGGTGTTTTGACATCCAGCCTCAGAACTGATGGGTGGATAGCTGGTGTGGGAGGTCTGGGGCTCCCCCTTCCCAGGGAGCCGGTGGCTGAGTGGACAGAACACTGGACGCGTGATCCTGTGGTCCCGGGTTCGATCCCGGGCTCCGGCGAAAAACGAATGGCAGAGTTTCTTTCCCCCTGATGCTGCTGTTACCTAGCAGTAAAATAGGTACCTGGGTGTTAGTCAGCTGTCACGGGCTGCTTCCCGGGGGTGGAGGCCTGGTCGAGGACCGGGCCGCGGGGACACTAAGCCCCGAAATCATCTCAAGATAACCTCAAGATTCCCCCTCCCGGGGAGGGGGGAGCTGCGCAGACAGCAGCGCGGTGACGTATGACGTCATACTAGTTTCCTTGTTTTCTGTTGAAGAGTTCTATCCACTAGTTCAGCTTTAGGTAGCAATTTTCAGCAGAATAGGGGTTTGTTTTGGAATGCTTGCCTTTCTGGATGCTTGACCCGGTCGATGGCAGACATAGAATGCTTCCTACCACACGGGGGTTTCTATAGGCCATTGCTCCCCTTGCCTCTCTGAGGGGGCCAGGTTCTGGCCGTGGTCCCCGGTAGGCCCTAGAACTCCATACACATGACTGACGCCAAAGTCTGACATTAGCATATCAGCCGGTAAAGTTCCGGGGAGCCTCCGGGTCTCACCCAGAAAATGACGTTTCATTACATTCAACGCTGGTTTTTTGGAACACTTTATTTCATGCGCACCGGGGAAATTTCACAATAAACTCGGCGCAGCAATGTGGTTAAACAACTCAGTAATGGTATAATATTGAAACCACACTAAACACAATAAAACACAGATGACACAGTCTTTAAATGTGTAGAACTGTAGTGTAAAATGACAAACACACTTAAAGTCCAGCTACAGTAATCACACAGAATAACTGCAGTAGGTCTTTACCTATCATGCTTGCTTGGGGAATCGAACTCGGTACCGTAGGGGAACTATGGAGAACGAACACCGATCGGCTGATGAATCAACACAAGGAATTTGTACATACGAAAGATACAGAGAATTTGATTGAGTACTCACGTTATTTACACCGGTATGACACACTCATGTTGATATTCACACTCACAAATTCCCCTGCTGTTGATTGTAGACAGTGCCCACCACGGGAGATGACAGAGTGAGGTGAAGCTTTGGGATGGGGGGACTCTACCCAGGGTACCAAGGTGAGGCGTGGTGCCTGATGAGGTGAGGTCACGCCCTGGAGGCCTGGGGTGGTGAAGGCGGTGGGGAGGTGTAAGACACGCGCACGCTCGCGTCAACAGAGGTGAAAGTCACCTAGTTTTCACACTAATAAGCTTGGAAACACGCTCTCGCAAACACTGGTTACACACTATCGTGATATTTGCTGAAGGCTGACTGAATGCACGCTGGAATATCTTTGGGGCACCACATGACGGTGTTCCAGGGGAACAATGGAGTGGACGGAAAATAATTAAAGTTCACACTCCGACTATTTGAAGATTTAAACACGATCCTCACTCAAAGACTGGGAATTGCACTTCCTCGATTCCTTTCTCACAGTTAACTGAACAATAAAATGACGGATCGCTCTTGGTGAGGCCAATAACACACGATTATAGTACTTGACTACAGTCCGGTTGCACCTGTGGGATAATATGTGTGGCAACAATGGTGTTAAATTCGTATCTTCGTTATATTGACCTCTAGTGGCACCCCGGGACTGCAGGATTCTGCAACAGCAGTTGGGGACGGCGTAGAACCAATTCAGCTGACTGAGCGTTGATGTAGGCGGGAATAGGCCTCTATCTAGGCCGAGAACAGAGGTACCCACGTCGACACAGCTCAGGGCTAGGCGTCAGAATGAAGTTTTGGCGGGCCGGCTGGCGGCATAGCTTACCCCTCGTGCCAGGCTCGGCCAATAGGATCCGAGCGTTGGCCTAGGGCCAGTGGTGCCGCTTCCAATAGAAAAAGAGCCGGCTGGTGATGTCATGTCACCGGTAGGAAAACTGTTGGGCACTCGAGACAGTGCCCTCATACCCCCCCCCCCCTAATTGGTTGCTACCACAACTGTGAATGCTTGACTGCCTTTGGTTATGACTGCCTGTGCCTGGTCTTGCCTGTGAATGCTTGCCTGACTTGTGACTAAGTGACTGGCTCTGACAGGCAGAGGCAGTGAAATGTTTGAAAGGAAAATCTCAACCAGTGATGCAGATACGAAAGTGTTTAGGGCAACCAGGGTACGGTCTCACCACCACCTCACTCCCTCCTCATCCTCCCCATGCACCAACACCACTCCTCCCTCCCTCCCTCTTCATCCTCCCCATGCACCAACACCACTCCTCCCTCCCTCTTCATCCTCCCCAAACACCAACATCGCTCCTCCCTCCATCCTCACCCTCCCCATACACCAACACCACTCCTCCCTCCCTCCCTCCCTCCCTCCTCACCCTCCCCATACACCAACACCACTCCACCCTCCCTCCTCACCCTCCCCATACACCAACACCACTCCTCCCTCCCTCCTCACCCTCCCCATACACCAACACCACTCCTCCCTCCCTCCCTCTTCATCCTCCCCATGCACCAACACCACTCCTCCCTCCCTCCCTCTTCATCCTCCCCATGCACCAACACCACTCCTCCCTCCCTCCCTCTTCATCCTCCCCATGCACCAACACCACTCCTCCCTCCCTCCCTCTTCATCCTCCCCATGCACCAACACCACTCCTCCCTCCCTCTTCATCCTCCCCATACACCAACATCGCTCCTCCCTCCATCCTCACCCTCCCCATACACCAACACCACTCCTTCCTCCCTCCCTCCTCATCCTCCCCATACACCAACACCACTCCTCCCTCCCTCCCTCCCTCCTCACCCTCCCCATACACCAACACCACTCCTCCCTCCCTCCCTCCCTCCCTCCCTCCCTCCTCACCCTCCCCATACACCAACACCACTCCTCCCTCCCTCGTCACCCTCCCTATACACCAACACCACTCCTTCCTCCCTCCCTCCTCATCCTCCCCATACACCAACACCACTCCTCCCTCCCTCCCTCCCTCCTCACCCTCCCCATACACCAACACCACTCCTCCCTCCCTCCTCACCCTCCCCATACACCAACACCACTCCTCCCTCCCTCCTTCCATTCCTCACCCTCCCCATACACCAACACCACTCCTCCCTCCCTCCTCACCCTCCCCATACACCAACACCACTCCTCCCTCCCTCCCTCCCTCCCTCCTCACCCTCCCCATACACCAACACCACTCCTCCCTCCCTCCTCACCCTCCCCATACACCAACACCACTCCTCCCTCCCTCCCTCCTCACCCTCCCCATACACCAACACCACTCCTCCCTCCCTCCCTCCTCACCCTCCCCATACACCAACACCACTCCTCCCTCCCTCCTCACCCTCCCCATACACCAACACCACTCCTCCCTCCCTCCCTCCCTCCTCACCCTCCCCATACACCAACACCACTCCTCCCTCCCTCCTCACCCTCCCCATACACCAACACCACTCCTCCCTCCCTCCTCACCCTCCCCATACACCAACACCACTCCTCCCTCCCTCCTCACCCTCCCCATACACCAACACCACTCCTCCCTCCCTCCCTCCCTCCTCACCCTCCCCATACACCAACACCACTCCTCCCTCCCTCCTCACCCCTCCCCATACACCAACACCACTCCTCCCGCCCTCCTCACCCTCCCCATACACTAACACCACTCCTCCCTCCCTCCTCACCCTCCCCATACACCAACACCACTCCTCCCTCCCTCCTCATCCACCCCATACACCAACATCGCTCCTCCCTCCCTCCTCACCCTCCCCATACTCCAACACCACTCCTCCCTCCCTCCTTCCCTCCTCACCCTCCCCATACACCAACACCACTCCTCCCTCCCTCCCTCCCTCCTCACCCTCCCCCTCACCCTCCCCCTCACCCTCCCCATACACCAACACCACTCCTCCCTCCCTCCCTCCCTCCCTCCCTCCCTCCCTCCCTCCCTCCCTCCCTCCTCATCCTCCCCATACACCAACATCGCTCCTCCCTCTCTCCTCATCCTCCCCATACACCAACACCACTCCTCCCTCCCTCCTTCCCTTCTCACCCTCCCCATACACCAACACCACTCCTCCCTCCCTCCCTCCTCACCCTCATCATACACCAACACCACTCCTCCCTCCCTCCTTCCCTCCTCCCCCTCCCCATACACCAACACCACTCCTCCCTCCCTCCCTCCCCGCTTGACCATTTGGTCACCACTTGGTCCGGGAGACATCTCCCGTCACGCAGGGTGCAGTTGCGCCTCCACAGATCTCCAGTATCATCTTTTGATACTGGTAATGGCTCGAAAGGGCCACCACTTACGGGCTATTCATGCCCGTGCCACCTCTTGGGTGGCTTAATCTTCATCAATCATCCCTCCCTCCCTCCCTCTCTCCTCACCCTCCCCATTCACCAACACCACTCCTCCCTCCCTCTCTCCTCACCCTCCCCATTCACCAACACCACTCCTCCCTCCCTCCCTCCCTCCCTCACCCTCCCCATACACCAACACCACTCCTCCCTCCCTCCCTCCCTCCTCACCCTCCCTATACACCAACACCACTCCTCCCTCCTCACCCTTCCCTATACACCAACACCACTCCTCCTTCCCTCCCTCCCTCCTCACCCTCCCCATACACCAACACCACTCCTCCCTCCCTCCTTGAGGTTATCTTGAGATGATTTCGGGGCTTTTTAGTGTCCCTGCGGCCCGGTCCTCGACCAGGCCTCCACCCCCAGGAAGCAGCCCGTGACAGCTGACTAACTCCCAGGTACCTATTTACGGCTAGGTAACAGGGGCATTCAGGGTGAAAGAAACTTTGCCCTCCCCATAC